>NC_056743.1:1527975822-1528110822 GCF_019279795.1 Protopterus annectens | reverse complement strand
TATCAGGAATAAATGAACAATATTCAATTTTGAAACCAGAGCACAAGTACTCCCTTTCACAGCAAGTTCGAAATCAAGTGCTATTCTATTTTGTAAAACAACAGCACACATTGCATTCATTTCTATATTGATTAGACTTATTGCTGTAAAAGATGCATTGCTGAGAACTTTTAATAGCTTAGACAATTTTTGCAATTCCCAGATAGATTTCACAGCACCATATGCAGGTAAAATTCCTGCACCAGAAATAGCATCATCTCCAAGGTCCATATGTTTGACTTTCTTTAGAGCCAACTACGCCAATCGCCAAATCATGAAGGTAGATCCATGTAGCATCTATTTTCTCAATAGGATTGTTTACAGTCTTAGTTTCAGTTGTCTTATTGATAGGATTTTTATAGTCTTCTTTCTCTTGTATTACGGATTTTACCCTGAGGCAGCAGAGCCTCTATATGTCAGGTAGGAGGGATAACAACTCCCAGACCACTTGGCTGCTAACAATGGATATGCTAGTGTTCCACAAATATAATAATAGTTTTTTAACATTACCATCCCTTTTGATGGCAGGTCCATTATACATTCTCCTAGAAATGTTACATTTACCTTTCCCTACTTGAAAAGTTCCATTCTTTTTTTTCTTTTCAAAACAGGTTTATTGTTTTAACATACAAGAGAAATATCATAACAATTTTATACAAGTAATTAAAATAGATATGATTATAACATTCAACAAAACAACTAAAGTATTTACAAAGACATCCACTACAATCAGATCAATTAATTAAACTAAAATACCATGCTATTGAAATTAGGATTTTTTTAACAAATTTTGTAAATTATCCCATACAATATAATAAGATGTTTTTCTAGTTGTTCTTGACCTAATTGTGTTTATTTCCATATGGCACACTATATTCATAACATTTTTAAATTCATTGAACGAAGGAGGTGTATCTGAAATCCAATTTCTGGTTATTATTTTCCTAGCCACTGCTAGAATAGACCATAACAAGGGAAGCTTAACCTTTTTAACACTTTGAGGTACAGGTGTGTTGAATAATATAAGAGATTTAGAAATAATGAAATTATCTGTAAAAAGAGCCTGCAAAAATTCATTAATTGACTTCCAGTATTCTTTCAATTTTATACAGTCATAAAACATATGAGTCCAGTCAGCATTCATTTCTACATTACATCTCTTACATAGATTATCTTTATTATTTATTTTATTCATCATCAAAGGTGTATAAAAAGATCTATGTAAAAATTTCCATGTATAAAGTCTCCAGACAATGGAAGACGTAGTTCTGTAGGCAGATTCCAATATATATTGTTTATCTTGTTGATTTGGTGGGTCCCCATTAATAGAAGTGAAATAATTCCAGTATGTATCTACACTGTAAAAAGTTTCTTGTCTGATAATTTTATGTATGTATGAAAGTTTACCTTTATCAGAAACTTTATGTTGTAAATTTAATATCAAGTAATCAATCAGTGTTGGAACAGATTCTTTAACTGTTATAGACATTAGATCTATTTTATTAATGAGATGTTGTCTAAAGGTCTGAACCTCTAACCAGCAAGTTTCTCTTAGATCAAATTCTTGTTTTAAGAAATCTAGATTTTTAACTTTATTATCAGATATCAACTGATACCAGTACTTTAGATCATTATCTATAGCTAAATGAGTTCCTTCAGAAGTAGATGACAAAAGCATACCCTGAGTATACATTATAGGGAATATAATAAAATTCCATTCCCTATACTTAGGGTGCATGAATATAAAGTTATGATAGCTAATAATAATATTTAATGGGTAACAAACCATATGTTTAGGTGTAATAGGTGAAGTACAAAATTCCTTTAGTAACCATAACATGGAGTTATTTACAATTATATTTTTATGTGTTAATGAGATTTTCATGAAGTGCATACTAATTAGCTCCCAATAATCTTTCCATTTTGCGACATATGACTGATCTATTAATAAAGTAATAACTTTTACAATAGAAGAGATAGTATATAAATTAAAGTCTGGAAAAGAAATACCCCCTTGAGACCAGCTATTAGTATGTTTCTTTAATGCAATCCTAGGTCTATTAGGTGCCCATAGGAAATTTAACATTAGTGTATTCAGTTTCTTGATAATTATTTTTGTAGGTGGAAGTATTATTGATTGTATTAAGTATAAAATCTTGGGGAATATTATCATTTTAATAATTGTAAGTCTCTCCTCCATAGTAAAAACATATTATTCCAGGTATTAAAAGATTTTGTATATTAAGAAAACAGGTATTATAATTATTATATATAATAGATTTAATATCTTTAGATAGTATTATACCTAAATAAGTTATCTGACCTGAATTGGGTACATATTTAGTAAAATCACTAATGAGAATATTTTTTCGTGTATATATAGGTAGTATTTTAGTTTTTTCTTCATTGAATATTAAACCAGAAATACTTTTAAAATTCATCATTTTATCAAATAGAGACTGCATAAAAGAATTAGATCCTGCTGATGTAATTAGAACATCATCTGCAAAAAGTTGAATTTTGGATGTTGTATTTTCATCTATGTCAGTACTGTTTCTGATCAAATTAGCCCAAGGCTCCATTACTAAAGTGAATAATAGTGGAGAAAGTGGACATCCTTGTTTTGTACCTTTAAAAATGGGTATTTTTGTGAAACATATGTTCCTACCTTAATATAAGCCAATGTTCCTTTGTATAAATGCTCAATTAGATTTACAAATGCATCTGAGAAGTTTGTGCACTTCATTAAGGTAAACAGATAGTCCCAACTTACTGAATCAAATGCTGAACTTATATCAAGACTAATAAGTGTTAAATCTTTCTTTTTCCTATTTGCAAAATCAATTAATGTTAAAGTTCTTCTTATATTATCAAAAGTATTTCTATTTACAATGAAGCCTGTCTGATCTATATCTATAATGCCGGTTGTCTTCAATCTATCAGCAAAAATACTCATAAACATTTTATAATCAACATTAAGTAATGAGATATGAAGTACATCTAGTTGGATCTTTATTAGGTTTTAAAATTGGCGAAATAAATGTATATTGCCAAGATGGGGGGGTTATTAACTCAGTTTGGGCCAAAATAAAAACCTTATGTATTAATGAATATGTACTTTTAGAAAGGATTTTATATATCTCTGGTATAATACCATCATTACCCGGTGCTTTGTTTGATTTAAGCTTATTTATTTGTGTAATAACCTATGTATATAAAATACTTTTGTCCAATAGTTTAATCTGTTGTTTATTAAGCTTTTTATTCATGTTTGTGGTTATAAACTCCTTTATTTTATCTTTAGGTTCCATGTTAATGTTATTATGGTTAATTTTGTGAAAGTGATTTCTAAATTTATCTAGTATTTCTGGTATACTAGAAACATTCTTCTTTTTCCTTAGAGAAAAGATTTCTTTGATATGGTTTTGTTTATTCAACCTTTTTGTTTTATTTTTAAGTCTATGTAAGTATTTGGGGCTTATTGAATAAGACAAAACTTGTATTTCTCTAAAGTTATTTTAACTTTATGAGTTAAAATTTCTTTGTATTTCTCATTTAGTTTGTTTATTTCTTCAATAACTTTCTTGTCCATAATATTTTCTTTATTATTATGTTTATAAGAGTCTAATTTACTTTGAATATCTAACAATTCCTTATCCCAAGATTTCCTTTTATTATTATACCATCTGATACTTTGTCCATATAGATATGATTTTAAGGCATCCCAAACATAGACAATGGAGACCTCAGGAGTATTATTTATGTCTAAAAAATGTTTTACTTCTGAAAGTATATATTCTTTATAGTCTTTTAGTTGAGTTAAGTATGCTGGTATCCTTTTGATCTGAACATTATGAGTATTTTTATCATTAATTCAAAAACAATTGAATTATGATCAGATATAGGACATGAAATGATTTTGGAATTAATTAAATCTGTTACCATCTGGTTAGAAATAAAGACCCTATCTATTTTTGAATAAGTTTTGTATCTGTTAGAAAAAAAGGTGTATGGCAATGATTTTGAATCTATCTGATTATTAATATCATTCAAATGATAAGAATTAGCAAAATCATTTAAATGTTTTGCATTAGATGTAATTCTTCTTTTTCTTATAGTGGTAGTATCACTTTCATGTAGTATACAATTAAAGTCACCAGCTAAAATAATATCTCCTATAGAGAATGATATGATCTTATCAAGATGATGTTTCACTGTATTAATACCAATTCCAGGTATCCAATATACATTAATTAAAGTGTAAGTCTTCCCATTAATTTGTATTGTAACCATACAAAACATTCCTTTGTCATCCTGATAAGACTTAATGGTTTTAGGAATGGGCATACTTTTATTTCATAAAATAGCCACTCCTCTTTTTTTCTGAGTGTGCTCTGAACTAACCAATACTGTATATTTGTTTGTGGCTAGTTTATCAATATCTTTTTTTCAAGAGATGGGTTTCTTGCAGGAAGACTAAGTTGGCCTTATGTAAATTCATGTATCTTATTAGGCTTGCCCTTTTACACGGATTATTCAATCCATTAATGTTTAAAGAAATTCCTTTTAAAGATGTCATTTGGCATTTTTAAAACTTAAGAATCTTATGATCAAAATAACAAATAACAACATAAGTAATGTTACATCTCCTCCTTTAGGTGTACCTTTAAATATAGCTGTATTTATTGAATCTCTTATGGAATTTTGTATAGGATTCAATTTTGTTTGTAGTGACAATGAGTGTACAAAATATATTGTGGATGTCAAAACTATATACATATAACAATGAACAAGTGAAAATAATGTAAGGATTAAACCTTGCATCCAGCCTGGAGTTAAAACTCCAACTTAGAGTAGTATTTACCACTCAAGTTAACCCCTACCCTAAGCAGCAGTACCTCAGCTACCACCTTATCAATTTAATACTGGTTATATTTAACTTAAATTAACAGCTTTCAATTCAATTATCTAGCAAGACAAGACTACACATTTGATAAAACAGCATCATATAAACTAAAATAAACTTTTTTTTAAACTATTCATACTACTATATACATCTATGTAATATAATACACTTGTATTTAAATAGCATTCAAATAATCTTGATATTAGGAACCAAGAGGAGAGAGAAATAAAAGACGTGAAAGAGGAGAGAGAGGAAAGAGAGAGAGAGAGAAAAAAAAAGGAAGGCATATTTACATATTAATTTATTCAAAGTATGTAAAAATAAGTTCTAACATTCATTTAAATCAAAAACTTTGGCTAATATGGTTCAGACATTACATATATTAAGATGCATCTATCTTCTGTCATGTAAATGCAGTCAACAGCTTCCAAAAACCTTGAATTGCTTGTATATGAGCATTTTACTCATACTCATTATTATCAATAGAATAAAATATTATATTTATAGAAATTGTTATAAATCATACTGCATAGTTATGCAAATTCTCAGAAACACTTGCATTATTGTAAAAAGCCATCTGTATTTTGTATGTCTATACTACTGCTTTAAAATATATCACATGACAATTTCTTCCAGAATAGAGTTATAAAGTTATTTATGCTTGTCAATCAGATGAATTAAATGAGTTATAGTAATGTATATGTTTGGAACATAAGTTTTTAACACAGATTAGTATGCTGCAGTCAAGTAGATTTTCAAAAACACTTGAATAAATGTTTCATTTTCTATGCCTTCTAAAATAAGACATTTACTTACTACAAGAAACTGCATCATTTAAAATCATTATAACTGACATATTTTATGAATTATAACATAGATATTTAAGTAATTATATAAATAACTCACATTTAAATGTTAAAGAGTTCATTTTCCTTCACATAGTCGCATTTGCATCAGTTCTACTTCCTGGTAGAGTGTTCTTCCTGAATCTGCGATGTGTCAGTGTGATATCTGGGTCAAAGGTCAAATTGACTAATTTCAGCTTCTCTGTGAGAATTCTGAGAGTTGAAGCTTTTGAAACAACTCGAGGACACTGTTCATGAGGTAGCCCACATCCCAGATTGTCTCCCTTAACATTTTGGTGGGAAACTTGTTAAAAACTAGTGACAAACATTCATTTAGCAGTGTAAATGCATCTAAACATGACAAAACCTTTGCGATGTATTTTACAGGTTATTACAGCCTCTATGTAAGTGAAATTAAGCCCATAGTTATTAATAAGTAATAAAACAATATTTTTGTCTCAACTCAATTTTTATGCAAATCTTATTATTTACTGTGTCTATATGATCAAAAGCATTTCTATATATTAATATGAAAAAAAATAAAGAGAAAGAATAAAGAAAAGAAAAAGAGAGTAGAAAATAAAAGTGTGTAAAGCAGAAATAAAAAAAATGTAAGAGAAAGCTATAAGAAGTATATACAATGGAATATTACTTACTGTTTATATTAGAGTTAAAAATAAAACATATTATTTACTATTATTTAGTTCTAATTATTATTAGTTAAAGCATGACAGATTATTTACAAACAAGCATAAGCAGTATAATCAAGAAAGTATAATTAGGAATAGCATTTGAAGAACATATAAACTTTTTACAAGGAATAAATATGTTATTATTCCATTTATCATATTTTCATTACTCTTCTCTCCCTGCCCTCCCCCACCCTTTACCCACTACATAATCTAAATAGAATGTCATTGTTTAAACAAAGAAAAGAAGAAAAGGAGAAGAAAAAAGAAAAAAATGTATCAAATTACTGACCTTACTTCTCTTTTTCAGAAAGAGAAACAAATTGAATAATAGCTTGTTATTAGTTCCTCAGATATTTTGACTGGTTATGAAACAAAACATTTCTTTGCACACAGAGAATAACTTTGATTAAATCTTTTTCAGAATATTTGTGGTTTTCTGGAAATGCAGGAACTATATTTAAAAAGATTAATAATGAAGTAAAATGATGAGAGAAAAAGAAAAAAAACATAGAACAAATCATTTGTTTTTTAGTCTCTTCTTCTTCTCTGAAGTCTTCCATGAAGTTTCAGTTGCCAGTCTCTTTAATGAAGAACTAGCCCATTCCATTTCCTCTATTTTATCCAAAATCTTATTTTTTTGATAAACAGTAAAGCAGAGTCTAAGTCATCAAAAATTTTAGGACCATCAGAAAGGAAGATTTTTAGCTTGGCAGGAAACAGAAGGTATGTTTTAAACTGTGCTTTTAAGCTCCCTTATTAGTGGCAGAAAAACTTTTCTTTTAGCTATTACCAAGGAAGAATAGTCATTGTCAAAGCACAGTTGTCTCATTAATCTTAACAGGAGCTTTAGCCCAAGCAGATTTAAGAACCATCTCTTTATCAAAGATGATAGAAATCTAACTATAACTGATCTAGGATAGTTTTGTTAGAGTTAGTATTAGCTATAGATCTATGTGCTCTTTTGATACCAAAGAGAATGCTTCTGGTAAGTCTAAAGTTTTAGGGAGCCATGTTGTTAAAAAAGAAGTAATATTGTTACCTTCAATATTTTCTGGCAGTCCAAAAATCCTAATGTTATTGCGCCTAGATCTATTTTCCAGGTCGTCCAGCTTTGTTTGTAAATGTGTATTTTGTTTCAGCAGAAACTCAATGTTGATTTCCTCTTCTTGGATTCTATTTTCCATGTCATTTACAGCTTCTTCTATGCCTGTCATCTGGATCTTCTGTTGTTGCAGGTCTATATGTAACAAGTCTATTTGTTTTGTATTTTTTTCTATGAAGGTATCTATTTTAGTATCCATTTTATCCATCTTAGCAGTAAGTTGCTGGATTATAGTTATCAGAGACTGAAGTTCTTTCTTGATGCTGGAGTCTTGAGAATTTGTCTTACTGGAACTCATTTCAGACTGATAAACTGACAGGAAAATTTCCAAAGTGATTTCTGACAGGAATATTGTCAAGATTTCCTTTCTTTTTTAGATATAGTTCAAGAACTATATAAAACAAACATATTTAGAAAGAAAATTACTTCTAAAATTAATTTTTTAAGTAATTAATTCCTGTCAGTGTAATGAAATTGTAAAAAAAAAAAAAAAAAAGTTCCCTTCTTCACATAACATATGTAACCACTTATGTTAACTGATAGTCGTAAAGCAGCTAATTTAGATAAAGCAGTAACATTATGCCAGGAAGCTTTTTGGTCTCTGTATATTCTAACCTCTGAGAGTATTTTACTCATTTCAGTCTCAGTGACTGGGTTAGAAAATAATGGCACACCATTTTCATAAGCAGCAGGAATATGAGCACACATCCAGCAATTACTGAGATTCAATGTCTTTGCATAGGTATTTAAGATTGTGTGAAAAGTATTGAAATTCAAGTGCCATTCCTCAGCATTTTGATTTGTTTTTTATAATCATTTAAAAACAAAACAAGTACTTATGGTTTTGAAAGTAGTCAGAAAGTAAATTGCGACAACAAGGATGCATATGACAGTGGCCAAGACAATGATCGATGAAATATAAGCATCTAAATTAGGTTTAGAGGCTTATAGGTTTATTAGGTTTATAGTTGTAGGTTTATAGTTGTTGAGCATCAAACACATTCCAAAAGTGGGAATTTGGAGGGTGATTTATTAAATAGCCCCTGGTTAGATTGCCTATACAGAAGGCTAATTTTGTCCTTCAGCATCTTGGTCATGACAGTCCTCTGATCTTTTGGTCTGTTGTCTAGTTCGCAAAGAGACAGGCTCGTTTTCATCATCGAAGGAGATGAGTGGCAAGGGTGACTGTCTTTCAGTTAGCCTTGCAGATGAATATGGGACATATGTATCCAGGTTGGAGAGCCTTCCAATTCAATTGCAGTGGAGGTGGTGAGCAGCACAAGGTATGGCCTCTTCCATCAGGGCTGCGAAGCAGTCTTTCTAGAAAATGATCAGGCATAAAGTCTCCTGGCTGAATGGTATGTGAGCACTCTAAACTTGGCTGTTGCTGTGCTTCTATTACTTGTGTGTGTGTAAGTGCTGTAAAAGGGAAGATAAAGATTTACAATATTGCATTATAAATTCATCAGTAATTTGTAGTTCCATTCCAGATTAGCCAGTAATGGGGTAGTCGGCATTCTCATCAGACAATCCATGAGAATTTCATGAGGGGAAAACTTTCTAGATGCATTAACAGCACTTCTAATAGACAGTAATGCTAAAGGAAAGGCATCAAGTCATTTGAGCCCAGTCTCAGCAGTAATTTTAGCTAGTCTAGTTTGTATTGTCTGATTTATAGGCTCTACCATTCCCGAAGCTTGAGATCTGTGTGGGCAATGATATTGAATATTAACATTAAGCAATTTACAAATTTCTTGAACAACTTAACCGGTGAAATGTGTTCCATGATCAGTTTGTATACAACAAGGTGCACTAAATCTAAGTATCAGTTCCTGAACTAACTTCTTGGCTACAGTCGCAGAATCATACCGGTGACAAGAATATGCCTCTTATCCAGAGAACAGCTCTATATTCACTAAAAAATATTTAACTGTTAGACAAACAAGTAATAAGCAAAGTCCATTTTCAGACAGCAAAAAGGTCCCCAAGGCTTTTTAATGTGTTGCACGTTAACTGAAATTATCTTAGAAACATTATAAGAAATGCAAATATGACAAGTACTTACTAAGTGTTGAACGACTTTGGAAGCATAAGGGGCATACCAGTCAATCAACTGTTGTTTTAGAATTGCATTTTTACCCAAATGAGAAGGTAGATGCTATGATTTAACCAAATGAGGTAGAAAAGCATGTGAACCAATAAGTCTTCCATCCAGGTGGTGCCACAGCATGGCAGATGAACAAGTGCAGCCATCATATATCCACCTTACCCTTTCAGAGTCATCAGCTTGATTCTGAAATGACAAAACTTCTTGTAATGATATATTTACATTATTTACAGTATCATTTACAGTATTACTTACAGTGAATGGCTGCTCAAAAATTGCCTGAACAGAAATGTCCCTTGCAGCCTGTTTTGCAGCATTGTCAGCAAGATCTACTTGCATAGCAAATGTTTTTAATAGAAGTGCCTGCAGAAGTTAAAAATCCCCTTTCACGCCTTAATATACCAAAGTCATGTACAACCCCAGCAACATAGTGAGAATCCGTATATATGTTAACTGATTTACCCTCAGCTATCTTGCAGGCTTCTCTTAAAGCAATTAATTCAGCAGTTTGGGTTGAAGCTTGTTTATATTTGTCCAGTTTTTATCACTGCAGTAGGAGAACAAACAGCAAATGCAGCTACCAATGTTCCATCTTTTATTCGAATACAAGATCCATCCACAAAAAGGGTTAAATCTGGATTTTGCAAAGCAGTGTCTTTTAAATCTGGTCTAGGAGAAAGCAGATACTTAGTTACAATCAAACAGTCATGGGGTCCACCCTCATCTGTTGTTGAAATCAAGGAAGCTAGATTCAAAGGAAGGCATCAGATAATCTATAAAGAAGGATTATTGATTAAAATATTCTCACACTTTAATATTCTTGAAACTGACAGATACTGGTTCTTTGTCTTTAATAGCACAGCGTACACTGCATGAGATCGGTAGCGTTGTTGCCTCACAGCAAGAGGTTCTCCCATTCGATTCTCGGCTTGGGTTGGGAGTGCCTTCTGTGTGGAGTCTGCATGTTCTCCCCGCGGTCGAGTGGGCATTCGAAAGACATGCATTGAATGGGCGAGCCTTCATTGAAGGTTGGGCATCGGGCTGGCAACTCGACATCATAAAAAAAAACTACTGCCAATCATTAGTGGACCGGAGTTCTGCTGTGGTGACCCCTAACCGGGAAAAGACGAAAGACAAACAACAACACTGCATGAGATACTGCTACAAAGGTTTCATGTCCAGGGGCGGCTCATGCTATAGGACTGCAGGACTGCAGCCCCCCCCCCCAGTTGTAAAAAAAAAACAAAATAATTTTAGAGTCCCGGAACTCCTCCGCCCATGCGTGATTGCGTAGATGTGGAACACTCCAGAACGCTTTGTCAGCAGTCTGGATAGGGGCCATCTCTGCCCTGCAGCCCAGAAGTCTGTGCGGTGACGACCGCACAGAATGGAAGACATCCGGACTGCAACGTCCGCAGGCTGGAACCTGCTCTCACATGAGAAACTTTCCAGGAAGACATTGGAGCCAGAAACTGTCCCCAGGAAGACAGTTAGCTGCACGGGACTCATGGCTGGAGCATTTTGGGACTGTTACTGGAGCCTAATCTCTCGTTTTCAGGTAGGGAACTGAACCAGAGGTGTGTGTGTGTGTGTGTGTGTGTGTGTGTGTGTGTGTGTGTGTGTGTGTGTGTGTGTGTGTGTGTGTGTGTGTGTGTGGAACTGAACCAGAGGTGTGTTTGTGTGCTTGTGGGGGGAACTGAACCATAGGTGTGTGGGAAACTGAACCAGAGGTGTGTGTTTGTGTGTGTGTGTGTGGGGGGGACTGAACCAGAGGTGTGTGTGTGTGTGTGTGTGTGTGTGTGTGTGTGTGTGTGTGTGTGTGTGTGTGTGTGTGTGTGTGTGTGGAACTAAACCAGAGGTGTGTGTCTGTGTGTGGGGGGGGGGGCTGAACCTGAGGTGTGTGTGCATGAGGGGACCTGAACCAGAGGTGTGGGGGGGGCTGAACCAGAGGTGTGTGTGGGGAACTGAACCAGATGCGTGTGTGTGTGTGTGAGGAACTGAACCAGAGGTGTGTGTGTGGGGGGGATGAATCAGATGTGTGTGTGGGGAACTGAACCAGTGGTGTGTGTGTGGGGAACTGAACCAGAGGTGTGTGTGAGGAACTGAACCAGAGGTGTGTGTGTGGGGAACTGAACCAGAGGTGTGTGTGTGTGTGTGTGTGTGTGTGTGTGTGTGTGTGTGTGTGTATGTGTGTGTGTGTGTGTGTGTGAGGAACTGAACCAGAGGTGTGTGTTTGGGGAAGTGAACCAGAGGTGTGTGTGTGAGTGTGGGGGGGACTGAACCAGAGGTGTGTGGGGGGGGACTGAACCAGAGGTGTGTGGGGGGGCTGAACCAGAGGTAGGTAGTTGTGTGTGTGTGTGTGTGTGTGTGTGTGTGTGTGTGTGTGTGTGTGTGTGTGTGTGTGTGTGTGCCCCAAGTGCTATATGGTGGTGGGTAGAGAACAGGCTTGAACCCTGTACCTTGGGGCCTAGGGAGCAAGAGCCTTAATTCCCTACCCACCACCATTTGTAAAAAATGTACATATTTTTTCCCTCATACTTGTTCTGTTCCTCAAAAAATTTGTGGTTTCTGTATTTTTGTGTCCTTACAAAATAAGTAGTGCATTGGTGCAGTGGTAGTATTGTTGTCTGACAGTTATAGGTTCTCTGGTTTGAATCTTGGCTGGAGAGCCTTCTGTGTGGAGTTTGCATGGCCTCCCTGTGTTTATGTGGGTGTGCTCTGGTGTCCTCCCATCTCACAAAGACATGTGTCTGTCTGAAGTGTTGCTCCCTGGGCCTCTGCTGAAAATTGGCTTTTGTTCCAAGTCAGACTTTCCTCGTTAACAAATATTAAATAAAAATGACAAACATTTCAATTTCAGACTTCATATTCTCCAGAAAGTACATGGTAACACAAACGCTTTTAGTCTAGCAATTTTCTAAGTTTATAAGATGGATATTTGAAATTTGTCCCTATTTTTGGGTCTGTATTCCCCCATTATTGGCTTCATCCAGGTTTTTTGTGCTACGGTTGAGAGCTATGGTAAGAACTGAATTCACTGAATATGTTTGGGGGCTGTATTCCCCCATTATTGGCTTTGTTCAGGTGTTTTGTGCTAAGAGGTTGACAGCTATGGTGAGAACTGAATTCACTAAATGGTAGCCATTTAAGTTTCAGTCTTCCTCTCTTTCACAAAATAGCTGATTTGGCATAGTGGTATGTTCATCTGACTGTTTTGCACAGGGTCCTGGGTTCAAGACTTGGCAATGAAATGTATGGTGATAACACATCATTTTATTCTAGCAACTTTCCAACATTATACAAACAATGTTTAAAATATGTCCCTAGTTTTTGGGATTTTGCCCCCCCAATAAATTTTGGCTTTTTCCAGATTTCTTGTGCTGCAAAGTTCAGAGATACAGCTGAGTGAGTAGATTTTACAAGAAGCTGAGAGATGCAGGGGAGCAAAAGTTTAGTGCTGCTTAAACTGAGTCAGCTTGCATTATCAATAACACAACAGGTAGTGTACTTGCTTTTGATGCAGAAGGCTATGGGTTCTACTCCCACAGTAGATAGACGCATTAATGATACTGTACTGTGTTGCAAAGGGGATGGATGCTGCACTCCTTTTTGGCAAATATACCTAGTAAGTATGAACCTGTTATCAGTTTGCCATCCATTCCCTATTGCAATATTACTAGCTTATCATTTTTTTGTGGTGTAAGATAGGCAATTTATTCCTCAAGGGCAACAGGCTCTTTGTTTGTCGATGAAACAATGAAATATAAAGTTGTTTGCTAGCAGCAACCTCTTCATTAGTTACAGATCTCTTTAATGTGGAATTATTTAGATGACTTTTACTTCTTCAGAGATTGTGCATATGTACTGATACTGGTGGACTGTAGAAGTTTGAGTAGACTTTTATGATGTAAATGTTCTGAATTGGGCAGTTTGTCATTATTGGCGTATGCATTTTGTTTCATTGTTTACTGGAAAATGTTCAAAACAATAAATTTAAAATGCCCTCTTAAACTGTACTGTATTGTACAAGGAATATAATTTAATACAACCAGGAAGGTGTATGAAAGAGCATATGTATGTTTCGTGTGCAAGGGGCCTGTGATTTGAAAACAGCCCAAACCCAAAGTTAATCTTTATCTGCCACTGGCAAAATGTATTTTCTTTGAATGAGGGTTTCAATGCTGTTTCAATGAATGTGAGTTTCAAGTGCAGAGAAATGTTAATGCTAAGTCTGTTTTCATTGTGAGACTGCATTGCTTTGTTTACCAGATATCCATTAGTGTTTGCGCTGTAAAATGCAAAATAAAACTTTCAAATGAAGTCCAAATCATCGCAGAAGTAAAGCAGTATGCACATTAGTGTTTATGGTAAATGGGGTGAAATAACCAAGTAATGGTTCATTGGAATGGCTGCGGGGGGGGGGGCTCCATTCGACCATGGTTTTATGAGGGGGGAAGGGTGGCAAACTCAAAGACAGCCCTGGCTGAACTATACCGCTCAACTGTTCAGATTTTTGCAGAATGAATAGATCTTTGCTTCTTATTTTTGTTTTTATCCTCATAAAATTTGTGGTTTTCTGGCAAATCATTTAGGAATGAAGTCACTAATGACAGACACTGAGTTTCAGACTTCATAACCTTCAGAAAAATGCATGCTAAAGCAAGACCTGTTATTCTATCAACTGTCTCAGTTTACACAAGAGCAGTTTTTAGTACTGTTTACATGTTCCCCCAATATATTTGGCCTTGTCAAGATTTCCTGCATTAACAGGTTGAGAGGTACGTGCAAATAAATTCCTTTATAGAATTAGGCATATCCAAACCTCTCAACTATCCCCAATTTTGACTCAAAATGTTGCTCTTCCCCTAACAATCCCTCCACAAAATGGCAGTTTTGGAAGAAAACATGGAGGGTTTACATTTAATAAATAACTGTAATAATCAGAGTATAGATTACTTTTATTTCAGAAATGCATGTAGATTCTTTTATTTTGTCAGCTGCTCAAGTTAGCAGTACTATTATTAAAAAAGTGTCCCTTCTTTGACAGGTTCCCAGCTGTATTGTGTGGCTATTTTATATTTTTGCATCACATTTTTGGTCAGTTATTCATAAAATTTTTTGTTTTTTTTGGCAAATTAGTGGCAAATCATTAAAGACTGAAGTTAGAAAATAATGACAGACATATGAGTTTCAGATTTCATACCCTTCAGAAAATTTATACTAATGCAAGACCTACTATTCTATTATCTTTCTAAGTTTATAAGAACAATATTTAAAAATTATCCTTATTTTTGGGCCTTTGTCCCACTTATATGTATGGCTTTGTCCAGATTCCTTGCTCTGAGGTTGAGAGGTATTACAAATGTGTCAGGGCCATCACAGTCAGCCAGAGACATTTCAAATTGTGACATACTTGTTGCACCCCACTCCCCCATGTAGTGACTCTGGATGTGTCCAAGCAAAGCAAGGAGCAGTTATGCAGTGTAAATGTGCAGAGTATCCCCCATCCAATGTAGACACAAGTACTACAGTGGCTTTTCATCTGTCCTTGATTTTGCAGAATGTTTTGGTTTCTGTCATATTTTTATACTGTTGATTTATGCTTATTATTATTCAGAAAGTGCATGTTGCTCTGTGCTTAAGTAGCAATGCTCTAATGACTACCAGGTAAGCTCTTCTGAGATTGTAAGATGCAAGTAAGTTTTAATAAGCATACTGTTAAAGAATTGCCAACATTGAAAGCCTTTCTGTTGTTGCCATGCAGAGAATAATTACATAACTAGTTAACGTATAAGTCTTGGGTATTGAAATGCATATGACGGTATTTGTAATAAAGGACAAGATTATATTATTTTAAGAAGCTCATTACATTTGTTGGAGACTTGCAGTCATCTTTGCAGGCTTTACCTGCAAACTAAACAGAATGCCAATCTATCGTGTGTGGTCCATAACCTGGGCAGTAATCTTTTAAGCAATATATGTTGAGCTTGTTTCTTGTTAGCTTTTCATTTTTTTACTTTGATCATGTTTTTCCAATGACACAAGTAGATAGTTGTTGTCAGGCAGCAGGTCTTTTTTGGATAAGAAACATTTTTACAAGTGGGGGTATCACAGAGATTGCTACTTTCAGCATGTTACTTGGTACTTTAATAAAGCTGAATATAAATTATAATTAGAACTGCAGTGTAAGGAGAAGTGGTTTGAGTTGAGTGCTGCTTGTTTTTCTTATACTTGATTTTGACTGACGTTCCAGTAATGTATTTAAAAAGTAATTTATTTTTTCATGCCTCACAACCTTTTTGTTTCCATCTAGATATTAAGTAAGCTGTCATGCAGCCAATGCATTGAAATATTTTTTCTTCTACACTTCATTTTGTCTTGATTGGACTCTCATAATGATGGTTTGGTACCCAGGCAGCGTATTTAATTAAAGTTACAGTTTTTGTGGTTTTGAGCATAGCTCCTCACCTTTCTAGTTGGCTACACCCATTCTCATTGACCCCCCCCACCCATTCAGCTGTCTCTGCAGCCCCCGTTTGATTTGAAGTCACCACTGTTCATGGCCTAGAGTGAGTGTGGTAGCCATGTCTACCAATTGTGCAGTAGCTGCAACAGCTCTGAAGCAGGGGGGAAGGGTGGCCACCACTGGATCCAAGTTAGTGCTGTAATATGCCACAGGTCTGAATCCTTCATTATGCTTCTGAGCTAGCAGTCCTAAAGATATCCTATTATGCTAACAACAAAACAAGAAAAACACTTTAGAGTAATCTGGTAAACCTAGAGCAGGAGGGTTCAAAAGAAGTTATTTTAGTTGTATAAAAGCTGCTTCATGATGAGGTTTTCATGGTCAATCTTCTGATACACCTTTCTTCAATAATTCTAATAAAGGTTTAGTTACGTCTGCATAGTTTGAAATCCATTGCTGGCAATATCCTGTAAGCCCAAGAAAAGATCTAAGCTGTTATAAAGTACTGGGTCGGGGTACAGTTTGTATAGCTTTAATGCGAGGTGGTAAAAATGTGTCATGCATTTTGTGATATCAAATGTCCTAAGTGCTGGACTTTAGATTTCCATAGCTGAAGTTTACTTTTGTTGATTTTAAATCCCAGATGTGCCAATATTTTAATCAAAAATATAGTATCAGTCTGGCAATTGGATAGGGAGGTAGCACACAGTAACAAATCATCTACATATTGTACTAAGACACAAGTATAAGGGAGTTTAATGTTATAATGTTATCTAGTTGTCTCTTCATTTCTCTAGAGAATTAAGTGGGAGATTCTATGTAACCTTGGGGTAGTTATGTCCAAGTGTACTGCTGTCCCTTGTAAGTAAAAGCAAACAGATATTGACTATTAGGATGGATTGGTATAGAGAAGAAAGCAGAGGGAATATCTATAACTGAGAAATTGGTGGCTGATGGCAGTATACAGCTGAGTATAGTGGCAGGGTTTGGTACTATTACTACTACAGAATTTATTGCTCTGAGGTCATGCACAAATCTATAAGTGTCCTTACCTGGTTTCTTTACAAGTAAAATCAGGGTATTACATGAGCTCTTCATAAGTATTGATTCCTTGCATCAGTAAGGCTGAAATGACTGGTTTTATTCCAGACTTAGCTCCAGCACAGAGGGGATACTGAGGTATGACTGGAAGGCAGACATTAGATTTCAAAGTTATTTGAACAGGTAGTGCATTTTTAATTAATCCTATGTCATTTTCATGAGTAGTCCAGATGTGAGATGGTACAGATTCCAAAGGTTTCAACTCACTATTTTGATTACTGTCAGTATTTTGGAAAAAGGTAAAGAGCAATTCTTCCTAGGCAAAACTGAGTAAGTGGAGATGAGTCAAGAAGATTTAGATACACGCCATCGGGAGTACAGAATATAGTACACTGTAGTTTGCAAAGCAAATCTCTGCCTAAAAGATTTAAAGGTGCAGAAGCACCAACAAGGAAAGCATGCTTTTCAGTTAAGGGTCCTATCTGTATAGGAACATCTTCTGTTTCTTTATATTCTAAAGGGACTCTGATATTCCCACACCTTTTTCTAAGGTACTTGTTAAAGGGAGATTTTTAGCAGCTTCAGCATTTAGCATAGATCTAGTGGCACCTGTATCAATAAAAAATGGGACTATTTATTATCATTCACTTTAATATCAACAAAACAACCTTTTTGTTTCACATGAATGAAAGGAAATAGCTGTGATACCTGTTCAAGGGTAACCAATTAACTTTCTTCCCTGGCAGGGGGTTGCCAAGGGATATTCCAGGCAGGTGGTGATAATGGGTATTGTTTTTGTGTAGGGAGAGGAATATATGATTGCTGTTCTAAATTGTCTTGTCCATAAGGACGTTGGTCCCTCCAATGGCCACTTTTCCCACAATTAAAACAAAGATCAGAATGGTTTGGTGATTCTTTTGACTGGATATGTTGTGTACATGCATAACCCCCTTCTGGCAAGTACTGAGAGTATCGAGCCCTGCCTCATCCTCCCCTGTGTCCTCCACCTATCCCTCTGGGTCTAGTTAACTGTTGCAGCTGCAAGTTTAATAACTGTTCATGTCATTCTTCTAATGTTTCTCTTTTTTCATGAAGTAAATTATCTGCAATGTACTGTACTTGGCTTACTAACTCACGGAGGCCCAGGCTGGGCCAGGTTAAGCATAACTTCTTCAATTGGTCTTGTTTGGGAGTCAACAAGATGTTTACAAATGCAGTAAAGAGCTCACTTGCTGCTGGACCTTCAGTGGGATCAGTACAGCTTGAGAAGGCTTCAAATGCTTCAGTCATTTGTCTCAGGTATGAATTTATAGTCTCATTTTCCCATTGTTGTATGGCATTAATTCATGACCAGTGTGGTAGTGGAGGACATACTGCAGTAATTGCTTGAAGTAGTCTGTCGCAGGCATTTTGGAATGCTTCTGGGTCAGTATGCTGTGGGATAGGGCGTGGGATATTTGCTTGGTCCAAAATTCATTTAAAAAGGACAGGTGGGACTGAAGTGTCCATAACAGCTCTTATATCTTCTATAGTAGGATTATGTAAATGAACATTGCACCTAAATATTCTGGCATATTTTGCAGGATTTGTTCTTACTGAAGGAAGGGAGTCTAAGATAGTCTGAAAATGCACTGCTGACCAGGGCCATACTATATTTGTTGTAGTAGTGGCATTATTATTTCTTCCATGAGCTGGATTGGGAACTTGTCTTAAAGGAAAAAGCTGTGTGTAAACAAACTCATTTTCCCCTCAGAGGATTCTGATTGACTATCTTCTTGATTAAATTTATCAGGTCCAAAGCATCCATTCCCATCAATTATTATGTGGAATTGTTTTATGAATTATTTGAAATTTTTGTTTTTGTCTCCTAGCAAAAGTACAGAATCCCCCTTCCTTTGCACATGGTGGCATTCCCATAAAAATTTGTGCAGCTTTGGATCGAGGTTTTTCCTCAGAGGATTCTGATTGACGATTTTCTTGATTACATTTATCAGGTCCAAAGCATCCATTCCCTTCAATTATTATGGGGAATTGTTTTATGAATTGTTTGAATCGTTGTCTTTGTCTCCTAGGAAAAGTACAGAAACCACCTTCCTTTGCACATAGTGGCATTCCCATATACATTTGTGCAGCTTTGGACTGAGTTCTGTGTGATACTGGAGATTCAGAAGTTGGTTGAGACTGTGAAGTTTGTACTTGAGGTTGTGAAGTTCCCAAGGAAACAGATGGGATAGCTGAGGTTGTGCTTACTGGGGAGGTGGATTCAGAAAAACATCTTGACTAAGAAAGTGGTGTGGCTATAGTATCAGTCAAAGAAACTACTTGTATTTGCTGCTCAGGTGAATAAGGAAGTGGCAACACTGGTGCAGTAGGAATAATGATATTTTCATCCTCTGAGGACTCATCATGTTTTATTTGAAATTTTTGTATCTCTGTGAGGGGATATAACCCATAATCTGTAGGTTCCTGATGGCTAGACCACTGAATAAGGTTAACAGTTTTATTGGCAGCTTTTAACTGAGTTTTTAGTTTTCTGTATTGTGTTTTAAACTTCGTACTATTGATTCCTTTTCTCTGTCTTTTGATTCTGCTTGCCATGCATTAAAAGCTGACCAGTAGCTTGCAGGTACTTTATTACCTTTTTCTCTTATTCTCTTTTGCAGATTGGCTAAAATGTTTTTATCAAAGCTTCCCATAAGGGGAAAAAATAGCTTATTGTCATATTTTGTCAATTTGTTCCACCTTTCTATATATCTGCAAATTTCCCTGTTGCAGTAATGGAACATATATCTTACTGGAGTGCCCTGTTCTGGTTCTTTTATAGTACTATATTATGCTCTCATTTTTAGACAAGTAAATAGATTTAGAAATAATTAGATGTTGGTTATTCACTTTGGGTCTATATTAGTATGTCAATAGGGCAGGACAGCCAACACCCTTACATCGACACATATTAAATGAAATGCCTAAATCTTGAACAGCCACAACAGTGATTTTTTTCCCCAGGGAAATAAATTGCTGCGCAGTTGTCAGGAATTTGCCGTTTCCTCCACTGTAGTGCGATCTCGGAGTTGGTATATTTAAGTGGGGGCCAAAGCCACCCACTTAGTTTTGTCTGTCAGTTTGGGGGTTTTTTTGTTATTGACCCAGCGATTTTTTTTCCCCTGGGAAAAAAATCGCTGTTCTGGCCATTCAAGATATTGACATTTCGTTTAATATGTGTCAACATAAGGGCATTCACTGTTTTGCCCTGTCGACTTGCTAATCTAGACCCATTCACTTTCACACATAATACCTTTTTATATTTTATTTGCAAGGAATCCCACTCTCATGCCTCTAATAATTCAAACAAATATGCAGACTCCTTTGTTCTGCAAAAACCCGCTCATATTCCCATTCATACCCTACAGGTGCAAATTTGTTATTTGCGAAAACCCACTCTCATGCTTAGTGATATATATATTTTCTGAAAAAAAAATTCTTTCCCTCTCTCATTCTGTTAGTTAATACAAAGGCAAAGATAAATTAAAAAAGAAAAATCTTACCTTTTCAGGATCTTATGCTGTAGGGAAACAAACATTTGGTTAATTTGTACAATATAAAGTCTGCCAAGACTAATATTGGTGCAGCTTCATGAATTAATACTGTGGAGCAACCAGTAGACAGAAAACTGTCACAGGCTGCAGAGTGTTTATCCACGGTACCAACTCCAGATGTACTCGGAATAATCAATCCGGTTTCTCACGGCACCACTCTAAGAAAATAAAAATGAATTTAATAATTAAACAGTCTTGACAGAGTTTCAAAATTTATTGTAATACATGTGTGTGGAGACTCAGCAATAATAAGTGTCTCCCCAAATTAATAAACTCAGATCAATTTATAGAAATTCAGAATAGAATTAATAACATTTATCAAACCGACCATTGTCATCAACCAGTTAGAGTTAATGCAGTTCAATACTTCTATGCATTAAGACATTCCCTGGGATTCAGCAAGCTCTGCATGGTATACAGGAATAGTGCAAGAGCTGCTGCACAAATATGGCCGATGAGCGATCCAGGAATGAGCTCCTGGGGTGTGCACGAGTGCTCCTACACTATTCCTGCATGGACACAGCTCCTGTATGCTAATTACCCTATTAGCAGGTGAAAACCATGCAACTGAGGTAAATTAGCGATCCAGGAAGCAGGCAGGCATCTGTGCAGGAATAGTGTAACCTGCAGAAATGTATTTGGCTACTAACCGAATACATTTCTGCAAATTACAAAATGGAGGCATGACAGCTCCTAAAAAGCATGTATTCAATGTAGTAGGCATGCCAATGGCCAGATATATGGCCACTGGCATGGGAAATAGTTGCAAAATTATAAATAATAACTTTTATTTATTTTTTGGCCAAATTCGGCCGTTTAAGTGTAGAGCAGTGGTGCGCAAACGGGATCAACCCAACAATAATGAAAAAAGTTGGAAATAAGCTTTTAAACCAAAATCAGCATTCTGCCATAATAGTCAATGGCATGCATAAGACAACAATACCATGGAATAGTGGTTGCTAAGAAGGAAGGCTGAGTGTCAGTTTTGTAACCATGCATTAGCAGTCAGTTTTATGCAAATGAGGGGATTGATACTGAATCACAGATTTCCCCTCAGTGTTAGCTTGCACCCAACCGTGTAGGTGCAGCAACACCATGGTATAAGCATAAGACGTAGATGACCTCATAAGGGGGAGTGTCATGCATGCTGTAAGCTTATTGGAGCACTGTGGCCCATGTTTGCCCCTAACTAAGCACAGCTAAGGAAAGGGGTGTGTCAGAGGCTGCCTAGTAGTGTTTACATTGCCTAAATGGGTGTGCATGCCACACATCAGGTTTTAAACAAACAAAAAAAAGAACAGAGGAAATAGCAGCTCTGTTCACATCTGAGCACTGGATATGCATGGCGTGCCTCGGGGCATAAACGGGAAGGCAATGGGAAGGGAAAACAGCATTAGAAAGGCAATCAAGGAGAACTAGCATAGCTGGAAGGTGAAATGTATCAGAATCAGCCAATTGCACAGGCAGCAGCCCAGCCCAGCACACTACTATAAACTATGCAAACACCTTTCAATCTGTTTTTTCCCACAAACTCTACACCACCGGTGTACACAGATGGGGAAATTTTACCTGACAAAACTAATAAAATGATAAGGGCTGCTGTCGCTCTCATATATCAACATGTGGAAGAGGCTGAGGGTAGTGAGGATGAGAATGCTGATGAACAACCCACAATGAGGAGAAGGAGAAGAGTGTACAGACCCAGGATAACCTAAAAGGGGCTACATGAGCTGGAGATCGTGAAGTGCTATAGGGTGAACAGGGACATCCTACAGCAAATTGTTGAGCTGTGCCAGCCATGCCTCACACACAGAACCAACAGAGGGGAACCCATCCCAGTGGATACCAAGGTATGTGCAGGGTTAAGAATACTAGCCACAGGTTCCTTCCATAGGCCAACTGGGGATATCATAGGGATCCCACAGGCATCAGCATCCAGGGTACTCCACCAGTTCCTGGAAGCCATGTCAGCACATGCCAATGAGTACATATATTTCCTCAACACCCGTGAGGCATTGGCCAGCAATATGCGTCTCTTCCACTAAATAGCAGAATACCCTGAGGTAGTGGGTGCTATAGACTGCAAGCACATACACATCAAAGCACCACCTGCTGAGCGGGGTAGGGTCTACATAAACTGCAAAGGCTTCCCCTCCATCAACTGCCAGGTTGTGTGCAATGCCCAGGGCATTATCATGAATGTGTGTTCTGGCAGCCCTGGAAGCTATCACAACTCCCACATCTGGTATATGACACAGCTGTACCAGAGATTTGCCAATGGGAACATCCCATATGGCCACCTAATGGGGGATGCTGGTTACACACTGGAGCCGTGGCTGATGACACCCATCAAAAATGCACACACACCCAAACAAGAACTCCATAATGAGGCACACGCACAAACCAGAATCATAATAGAGTGTGTGTTTGGGATGCTCAAGTCATGGTTCCAGTGCCTGGACATATCCAATGGAGCCTTGCAGTACTCTCCAGCTACATGTACACAAATTTTCATTGTATGTGCCATGCTACACAATATGATCCTGTGGAAACAGCTGCAGCAGGAACAGCATGGGGCAGGGCCACACAACCCCCCAACATTGCCAAGGCCAGCACAGGCACAAAGTAGTTGGAGGAGGAACAACCTGAGCCTGCCCATGTAGGCAGAAGGAGGTGTGCCCAGTATGTTCAGGCTTTGGCAAAGAGGCAATGTATAGCACATACACTGACATGGTAGGAACCCAGGGAATGACACCTCTCTCTGACTTGCACATACAGTAAAAGGGATGCCAAACATGACACTACCTGTGCTTTACCATGTATAGGTTGTGTACTATGTGCATCCAACATAGTCAGCCCTCCAGCACCATCCTCAATACTGACACAGCCACAAGGTAAGTCACTCTTCCTATCAATTGCTGAATGGAGTAGTATGTTCTGCTAATTGTATCTGTGGTATGGATGTGAGCATGCAAGGGAATCAGGTGGCTGAATGAGATGGCAGCAGATAGTGGACACCTATATAGGCAGCATGGAATCCATAACAAATACTGGTGTCAACAAAGTAGGCAGTACTAGACAAGGTGACAAATCCCACTGCAGTACATGTGGTGGGCCAAATGTGTGTCCATAGGACACACACATGCATGTCAGTGAGGCTCACATACCCAACAACAGCCTCAGCCAGCAGGACAGGTGTAGATGACCATAAAGAAAGGCTGTGCTAAGGCCTCCAATTGATGGCAATGGAGAACAGCCCCCCCTCCAGACCTACACAGACAGACTACAACAGGTCAGGCAGTTGTATGTTAGTTCTGAAGGGTAAGAAGTCTGAAACTGAAATGTAGGTCAATAAAACCCAAGATCTGTACTCTACTGATATGCCTCTGGTCTGCATGATAGGTCAGAATACAAACTGAAATGGAAGCCATTAGAGTACCTGAAATACCAGTACAGTCATAGCAAATGTTTACAGTTGTCAGGTGTGCCCCCCCCCCAATTCTATGTAGAAATGCAGTAACATGTACGTGTGGGTTTAATAACAGTGGAGCACAGATTACCTAAGCTGCCCCAATTTACAGGATAGATTGTTGCATGTGTACAATATGCAGGGGTCTGTGTGCAAGGCTGCTGTGTGTTGTATACTGTGTGGAACTGGTCAGCATGTAAGCATGGAGGGTTGTGTCTAGGTGGCCTATGGCCAGTATTGTTGATGACAGGGCCATGTTTTGATAACTGCAGCGCCAACCACAATGCATCTCAGCAAGACCCAATTTAGCAGTCATCCATACTCACTGTTCAGATGTCAATATCTGTCACCATCTGAAAGATGGAAATGCCATGAATGTGGGCCCAGACATACACACATACAGAGGTGGAAGAAGCCTAGACAGAGTACATAAAATTTAACTGTCAGCTGCACACACCTTTGGAATTGTACATGCAGGTTAGCAGCACATTAGCTGTCTGTGTAGTATGGAATACTGATGTAGTCTGGCCAATCACTGGCAGACCCCAAAAGGCACAGTTATGAAGTAATGAGAGACTGCCTATGTCCAAACACAAGGCAGCATAAGGGGAATGCCCCAGGTATATCTGTGAGTCAACTGCAAGAAGCTTCCATATCACAAATGCACTCAGTTCACCCCATCATCAGCCACAGGTTTATCACAGGTCATATCCCTGCTGTTGGGAATGAGTACAGTATGACCACCACTAGTGTATGGGAATACCAACAGAATGCAGCATGCTGAAGAGGTGTCCCATGCAGGTGTGTCCCTAGCTGTAAGCAGCACCCTGCCAGCATCCAGAACAATTGATTAATATGGACAGGAACTATTCCCATTAACACCTTGCACACTTACCCTGTCACCCCAGGAGAATCCAGTGGCTCACAGCCTGGGACTGTAGGAGTAACAGAATGCACTGGCCTGCTACAGATGGCCTGCATCACTACCAAAAGCCCTACAGTCCTCTGTCAAAGGCCTGTGCCTCACCTATACTGCCAATGTATGTTATCTCATGGGGTCCCAACTAACAACATAACACAGTCCACAGAACACAAATGCAAGGCCATGTTAACAAATCCCAGTAACATGCCCACCATGTCCTACTGCATGATCTGTGGACCAACCCCTAAATACCGCTGGGATGAAGGGACAACTATAGGGATACTTCTTAGATATTACTTGCATAATGTTAGGAAGAGGATAGAATAACAGAGTGGGGAGGAGGTGTAGAAGCATGGACGTCATGGAATGTGTGAAGTCTGAAACTTTGATGTGTGCCCATATTACCTCTGCCTACAAACCCAGTAATGGGTGGCTACAAAACTTGCTTGTAACCCACAATGTGAAGGGGAACTGACCAGATATATGAGCAGTACCTCTGGGTAACCTGGGTGAATCTGTACAGCTGAGAGGTATGGCCACAACAGGATATGGCCATTCTGTTATGTCAATATATATATATATATATATATATATATATATATATATATATATATATATATATGAAGGGGAACCTCAGCCACCACAGTACCAAGGTGCTGGACCATTTACACTGACCCATCAGCAAGTGTCTGCAGCTAACCCTCCAGAATGGCATGAGTATGCAAGGATATGTAGGCTGCAGACCACAATACTGGACACAACTTCATTCATCTTGTATTTTCCAGGAAATAACTGTGAGCAAATAAGTATATCTGTCAGTAGTTGATGACATAACACATCACAGTGTAAAACAGTACATATATCTGAATATCTCTGCTAACACCAACCATGTAACACAAACAGCACAGACACAATAGTTACAGTATCCCACTATCTTTTGCCCATTGTGACTCCATATTGTCAACCTATCTACAGATATCCTGCAGAAACAGGTTGCTAGCTGTAGGTGTAGAACACAAAATCCTGCACTGGAGTACAACCTACCTAGAATGGATTCACACACTCAATACAGAAGGTCATACTGGGCATGCTCCTACACTTAGAGAAATGAAGCCCATGTCTGACAACAAAATACAGAAGGTCATACTGGGCATGCTGCTACATTTAGAGAAATGAAGCCCATGTCTGATAACAACAGTGGACTATACATATCTGTCAGTCGCAGATGTCTGTGCACACACCAAATTGCACACCATTCATGGTATGCACACACATTGGATAGGAATACTCACACATATCCAAGACCAACACACTATAATAGGTCAAACATACACACACAGATGTGGGGAAGAGAGAGACAGACAGTGACAAAGAGATTGCATCATGAGGCCTGTCCCACCCACCACACATCCAATTGGCCAATATCACAAGATGTGCCAATGTCAATCACTGTAGACATTTGATTTTGGTAGCCCTCAGCCCTATAGTGTCTGTAGTGCTTGTGATAACTGTGTAACGTGATAGTACAAATCAGTATTCATCTAGCATTTGTATACCCAGTCCTGTCAAATGTAAAGTTGTGTGTGACTGAGTGTTGTGTGTGTGTTTCCAGAGGAATGGTTTATGGCCCATTCACACACACTACACTTCCCATTCCCCATGTTAGCACTGATGTCAGTTAGTGCTGATGTCAGTCACCTTGAAATAACCCTCTGGCCAATTCTCAGCCCCATAAGCTTTGTGGTGATTGTGATAACTGTGTAATGCTATAGTGTAACATACTAGTTAGGTAGGAGTTCTAATCTCAGACATGGCAACTGTGAAACACTGTGTGTGTATGTGTGTGTGTGTGTGTGTGTGTGTGTGTGTGTGTGTGTGTGTGTGTGTGTGTGTGTGTGTGTGTGTGTGTGTGTGTAGAGATTAATAATTTTGATGCCAGTCACTACACCTCCCATTGCCCTACTTTAGCAAGCCTGCTGATGGCAGTCACCTTGAAATACCCCTTAGGACAAGGGCCACCCCTATAAGCTTTGTGGTGCATGCAATAACTGTGTAATGCTGTAGTGTGGCATACTAATTAGGTAGGAGTTCTAATCTGAGACATGGCAACTGTGAAACTGTGTGTGTGTGTGTGTGTGTGTGTGTGTGTGTGTGTGTGTGTGTGTGTGTGTGTGTGTGTGTGTAGAGATTAATGATTTTGAGGCCATTCATGGTCACCACACCTCCCATTGCCCTACTTTAGCAAGCCTGCTGATGTCAGTCACCTTGAAATACCCCTTTGGACAAGGGCCAGCCCTATAAGCTCCGTGGCATGTGCTATAACTGTGTAATGCTATAGTGTAACATAGTAGCTAGGTAGGAGTTCTAATCCCAGACATGGCAATTGTGAAACTCTCTCTGTGTGTGTGTGTGTGTGTGTGTGTGTGTGTGTGTGTGTGTGTGTGTGTGTGTGTGTGTGTGTGTGTGTAGAGATTAATGATTTTGATGCCAGTCACTACACCTACCATTGCCCTACTTTAGCAAGCCTGCTGATGGCAGTCACCTTGAAATACCCCTTAGGACAAGGGCCACCCCTATAAGCTTTGTGGTGCGTGTGATAACTGTGTAATGCTGTAGTGTGGCATACTAATTAGGTAGGAGTTCTAATCTGAGACATGGCAACTGTGAAACTGTGTGTGTGTGTGTGTGTGTGTGTGTGTGTGTGTGTGTGTGTGTGTGTGTGTGTGTGTGTGTGTGTGTGTGTGTGTGTGTGTGTGTGTGTGTAGAGATTAATGATTTTGAGGCCATTCACGGTCACCACACCTCCCATTGCCCTACTTTAGCAAGCCTGCTGATGTCAGTCACCTTGAAATACCCCTTTAGACAAGGGCCATCCCTATAAGCTCCGTGGCATGTGCTATAACTGTGTAATGCTATAGTGTAACATACTAGCTAGGTAGGAGTTCTAATCCCAGACATGGCAATTGTGAAACTCTGTGTGTGTGTGTGTGTGTGTGTGTGTGTGTGTGTGTGTGTGTGTGTGTGTGTGTGTGTGTGTGTGTGTGTGTGCAATCCCAGACGTAGCAACTGTGAAAGTCTGTGTGTGTGTATAAAGATTAATTATTTTGAGGCCATTCACAGTCACTACACCTCCCATTGCCCTACTTTAGCAAGCCTGCTGATGGCAGTCACCTTGAAATACCCCTTTGGAGAAGGGCCACTTCTATAAGCTCCATGGCACGTGTGATAACTGCATAATGCTATAGTGTAACATACTAGTTAAGTAGGAGTTCTAATCCCAGACATAACAACTGTGAAACTCTGTGTATGTGTGTGTGTGTGTGTGTGTGTGTGTGTGTGTGTGTGTGTGTGTGTGTGTGTGTGTGTGTATATATATATAGAGATTAATGATGTTGAGGCCATTCACAGTCACTACACCTCCCATTGCCCTACTTTAGCAAGCCTGCTGATATCAGTCACCTTGAAATACACCTCTTTGGAGAAGGGCCAGCCCTATAAGCTCTGTGGTGTGTGCCATAAATGCGGAGCAATGTAGTAGCAGTAACTACACAGGTATGGGTTTAAATCTCATCTGTGGCAAGTGTTTGTGTGTGTACCTCAAAGATTTTGGCCCCATTTACACCAAGTACACATCTCAGAACCTGACTTTAGCAGGCTTGCAGATATCTTCCACCTTAGAAGTACCTGTTGCCAAGCCTAAACCATGTTTGGTCAATGGTGCATGTGGTGAATGTGTAACATAATAGTATGTAAAGATTGTTAGATAGAGGTTTGAACCTCCCCCCTGGTAAATGAGTGTTTAGGGTAAAATTATTTTTGGGATCTGTCACCCACTACATCACCCAATGCCAGTATTTACAAGGGCTTGTGATGTTCCTCAACTTAGAAGTACCTTGGGAAAAACTTCCATCCTAGAAGCTCCATGGAGTGTGTGATAAATGCGATACACTATTGTAGCAATACCATAGCTAGGTAGGGGGTTTGAATTTCAGTACTGGTGTGTGTGTGCATGTGTGTGCATGTGTGTGCGTGTGTGTGTGTGTGTGTGTGTGTGTGTGTGTGTGTGTGTGTGTGTGTGTGTGTGTGTGTGTGTGTCTGTTATCAGTATCCTGTGTGGAGGTTGCTGTGATTGTGTAATAACAGGATGCATTGTGGGGCAGGCTTTGCTAAATTATTACGTTGAGAACCTAGTATATGTCACAATGTTCACCTTACAAGGACAACAGATGTCAAACACCAGAGATGCTGGTGTAGACAATCCATAGCCCTACATGTGACATTATGGACTAGTGAACAATACAGGCAACCCTTCTATTACTCAGAGAACACTGTACACCCATGTCTCATACACAAACACACTTGATTAGGCAACAACCACTATATTGCTAGTTCCCTGCATATTGCCTCACAGATATTAACCACAGTGTGATTGCAGTGGACTACATGCCTGTTGACCACAACAGTGCCACTGACATCAGAAAGTACTGTGACTGAGTGTGTGTTATCCAGCAAGTAAAAGGACATGGCACCCTGTTCCATCCCTGCAGTAGGCAAATAAATGCTTACAGTTGCCCTTTTGTTATGTTCCCCACTGGACGCCTGCAACAACTGTAGAGTCTGCAAATGTAACCCATAAAGGGAATACCATGCCTTATAGACATGGCCTGTTTGGACAGACGCCACTAACTCCACTGAATACCTGCATCATGCTGTCAATGTAGGTGCAAGCACGACCTCAGTTCCATACCCAGGTCTCACCAAATGAGGTCAGGAATGCTACATCAGAAGATAACAATCTGTCCATACAATATGCCCCAGAGACCTCAAGTACACTTCCACATGTCAAAGAACATGTGAGTGGGACAGGTGCACAACCCAGACACTATCCATGTTATGGAATATAGATCACATACAATGGAAGCAGTGCACATCACTGGCCACCCACAATAGTAACTCAGATTAGTGGATGGTGAATACAATACCCACCTGTGGGAACCACTCCAGGGACTACACCCCTGAGACCCACTGGAGACCATTGTCATGTGGCCTGATGCCAAGATATTCCCTTTGCCTAGCCTTATAGAGCCTTCAGGCCCATTCACGTACTACACACCTGTGAAACAATGAACCTATGCATCTAAGTACTGGCAAGTGTGTGTGTGTGTGTGTGTGTGTGTGTGTGTGTGTGTGTGTGTGTGTGTGTGTGTTTGGAGATTAATGATTTGTAAGCCATTCACAATCACTACACCTCCCATTGCCCTACTTTAGCATGCCTGCTGATGGCATTCACCTTGAAATAACCCTTTGGTCATGTATCACCCATATGAGCTCTGTGGTGCTTGTGATAACTGCGTAATACTGTAGTATAGCAAACTAGTTAGGGAAAAGTTCTAGTCCTTATCCTGCCAACTTTAATAATGTTTGTGTTTCCCTGAGAGAGTGTGTGTGTGTGTGTGTGTGTGTGTGTGTGTGTGTGTGTGTGTGTGTGTGTGTGTGTGTGTGTGTGTGTGTGTGTCTTTGTTGACACCTGCTTTTGTGGACATTCACACTTACTACACTTCCCTTATCCCTTCTTTAGCACTGTTGCTGATGTCACTCACCTTCAAAGATACCTTTGGACAGTTCTCCAACATGTAAGCTCCGTGACATGTGCAATAACTGTGTAACACTGTAATAGCAATACATAGTCAAGCAATACATAGTCAGGTAGAGGTTTAAAACTCAGTACTAGTAAGTGTGCATTTGTGTGTGTGTCATCAGTATCTTGTGTGGGTGTTGGGGTGATTGTGTAATGACAGGATCCATTGCAGTGTGGGTTTTGCTACAGCATTATATTCAGAACCTATATGTCCCATTGTCCACATTACAAGGCCAACAGTTTTCAAACACTGTAGAGGTTGTTGTAGACAATCCTCAGCCATAAATGTGTACAGCCATGTGCAATTACTATGTGACAGTATGGATTAATAAACAATATAGGCAACCGTTATAATACCCAGATACCACTCTCGATCCATGGATCATACACAAACACGCTTGGCTCTTACTCTCTTACTCCCTTCCTTTCTTACTTTGTCTCTGTCTCTGTCCCTCTCTCTCTCTCTCTCTCTCTCTCTCTCTCTCTCTCTTTCCCCCTCTCTGGTGGATGTGGAAAAGTACATCTGTTTTGCATAGGCAGCAGCTTGAGTTTTGTAAGTAATGATCATGATCAGCTGATGGCCTGTGTAGGAAATGTAGTCTCCCACTTGCTAATTGCATGTGGAACAGCTGTGGTATCATTCCTATAGCCAGTTGCATGGAAACACACTCCTATAACTAAGCACTTCATGTGGGTGTTGGCCCCTTTCCTTAATCGTCAGCAGGACTTCATGTGGGTGTTTGACAAACAGCATCACAGAGGGTAGTTGGAAATACCTCTTACAACATACACTGTGGAAACAGGCCAACAAACAGGAGGGGGATGATCCAGACATGGGGACAGAATGTAAGTACTGCTGTTCTACATTTGAAGTAATGTTGGTTTAACAGTGTTTGTGTGAATCTGGCTCTACTGCATGATTAAAAGTCTGGCATGACAGTATTATGTGATTGAGGAAACTTTCACCTGTAAGGCTATCTGCAGACTGGCCAGAGTTAAGAGTCTTACATGTGGTGTGTTACTCACATATTTCCTATCTTTAGAAATGCAGTAGCATACTCTCATTATTGTAGTCAGCACATGGTGACATCCATGTGAGTTACTGACTTCATATCCCTCAGAAGAGATATGTCACAACAAACCCTGTTACACCAGGAAATTTCACAGTTTACCACAGCAATATGTCATATTGGCCCTGTGTTTGTGCGTCTGTCCCCCAAGTCTGTCACCCTTTGTCCATATGTCATGCAGAAAGAGGTGCATATGTACAGTACATCATTATTTACTGACATCATACCTGATAACAAGCCAGTGAGATATTAGACTGCTAGACATGTTATGTATACTAGGCAATATATTTGAGGACAAAACCTGGACATTCTGTTGTAGTCTGTATAGTAGTGAGGTATGCGTTCTTATAGTGATTGTTGACAGAGTGTGTATTGTGAATATGTTACTTGGCCTGTGTACAGACTGTGGTAGATGTCATTGTTCTTGGTCCTGTTCTATCTGATGTTGCATGCTGCTCCAGTTTATGGCACCCTGTCAGTGTACATGTTTGTAGGGCCAGACTGACACATGTCCCATACCACAGTCAGGCCTCAGACTACACTGTGTATTGGCCCAGTATATGTAGGGTTAGTGTGTGAGTGGCACATATGAGGATGGTTTTGTTCACACAGTCCATATACTGTACTATTAATTAGGCTTATCATAATGTGACTGTGACTGTGCTGAGATTGGTTTTTGGTATGCACTTTCACACTGGTGTCTGTTACTCCATGCTGTTACATGCCGTAGTGCCTGCTATATTTGCAAGTACATGTGTATTCCCCCATATGAAACTTGGGACAGTGTTGTGGCAGTCTGCCTGTAGTTTGCACAGTGCTTTGTGACATGCCTAGCAACTCAGTGTATTTACCTAGTGTGATGTTATGCCCAGATATATGTCATATGTACTGTTGCCTGGCCACCATAAGTGTTGTGTATTGCTGACAAAGCAGTGGGAAGCTGTGAAGATGTATATCACTAACTAGTGGGAAGTATGTGGGCTTGGGACATCTGCTCCTCCAGTTAATATGTGTTATGACAGACAGGAGTGTGTGAATGCATCAAATGTGTGAGCTTATCTATTCCAGTATTTTTGTGATATCCCCATTTACATGGCTGTAAACATCCACTTTGTCAGGCTTGGTCCACACACCTTACACTAAGAAGTTCTGTGTATACCTCTGGACTGACCATATTGTGTCAGACTGTCCACATTTATTGGTCATATCTCTGCTGTATTCCACAGGATCATTACTGTGATTTGTGTGGTACTTCACTATGATGATCTTATGATGTCTGTCAGTAACCGATGGTGTCCATGTCAGTGTCAGAAGTGACTTCCCACACAACATGTCTGTTAACAAAACCCCTGTTACTGTAGCAAAATTCTACATTTATACCTGCAATACTTATATTACATCCTCTTGCACTAAGAGGTTGTGACTATTGGTGCTGAGGTATGACTCCACTACATATTATGGGCATATGCTTTATATATATATATATATATATATATATATATATATATATATATATATATATATATATATATATATATATATATATATATATATATATATATATATATATATATATATATATATATATGGGTTACCTTTAGAACATCAACAGCCCACTACATCGAATTCCACTTCTCCGACACGGTAGAACATCGACAAATGAAGAGTTGACATTTCCTGCATGGTAAGTTACCGTTTGGCCATCCACCTGAACTTTGCCTCATACCCCTGTGGTAGTGCATTCCTGGAGTTGGAATATTAAGTTAGGGAGGGTGTGGGGGTGAAGACCCCCACATTTGTGTAGTTGGTTTAATGGCAGTTTTCAATTATGGATGGCCAAACGGTAACTTACCATGTGGAAAACTTCGGCTTTTCATTTGCCGATGTTCTGCCATGTCGGAGAAGTGGAATTTGATGTGTAGTGGGCTGTTGTGCTAAAGGTAACCCATATATATATATATATATATATATATATATATATATATATATATATGTGTGTGTATATATATATATATATATATATATATATATATATATATATATACATATATATGTGTATACACACACACACACACACACACACAAACACACTCACACATATATATATATATATATATATATATATATATACATAAATATATATATATGTGTGTGTGTGATTGTGTGTGTGTGTATGTGTGTGTGTGTGTGTGTGTGTGTGTGTGTGTGTGTGTGTGTGTGTGTGTGTTATACATATATCTACATAGGTATATATGTATATATATATATATATATATATATATATATATATATATCTCCTTGTTATGTGTAAACATGAGTTTTGTATATACCTTCCCAGATATATCCCACCATATTTATCTGATATATGCATATTTAGATATATCAACATACTGATTCAACACTATTTTCACTAACAAGTACTAAACAATTGTAGAAGTCAAAGCAGTTGTTCACTACTAGTATGTGTACTGACAGATATATTTGAAAAAAACAACAAACATCTTCACAGTTGTGATGGCTTAGTGGTTAACTGCTGTGACTATAGTGTACAGGGTCCTGGGTTTAAAATCTGCAAGGGCTGTTTATTTTGTTACTAGGCAGAACAAGGACTGTTGGATAAAGAGTGGTTAAGGCAGTTTTGAGCAGCTTTAAGTGGGTCTGCGTGGGTTTGCCCAACAGTAAGCAGTGCTAACGTACGGTTAAATGAATACGCGCTTACACCATGTCAGCTTTGCTTACCACTGCACAAATCTGCTTAGCAGTTACATTTAAGCAATGCTTAATCCTGCTAAGCATAGCTTAGCCTTGGTAACCAGTGATCACATGCCAGACTGAGAAAATAGCAGGGTAATGACATCTTTAATAAGTGCATTTAATTCCATGTACATAACATGCTTCTATGTGCAGTCATTACAGTAGCAAGGGGTGTGAGTATACTGTATGGGGCACCTCATTATATATGGCTACTACAACAATCTTTTCTATTTGTATGTGTTTCATACATGAGTAGTATCCCAGGTTATATGCAGTCACACTTGCATGTATTGTATCATTACATTACTACCATTAACAGTGCTTTCCCAAGTAAGAGTAGATTGCAGATTGTAGTACTTGAACCATACACCCCTGCATGCAAAGCTGAACTCTGAGTACTGACTATCGTGTTCTTGGTGTGTGAGCTGTGTCTTAAGTATTTGCTACTGGTTATTGATCTGATATGCGGATATTAATTGTAGACTACTATGTGCATAGGACATTGACATGTCTGCCCAGCTGTGTTATGAATGCAACAGCTAGGAAACCCCACCCTGTATGCACCACATGCCATGGATACCTCAACTAGTCTACCACAGTCAACATAACATGCTTGGGTACAGGTCTTCAACCCAGACATTGGCCATGTTATGTAATATATGTTGCATACATGTCAATTGGAGCACCTCACTGGCCTCTGCAAGAGACAACCAGATGATTGGATATTGCATTTAACTGTCACCCTAGGGGGTCACTCAAGTGGCATCAGTTGATAGATGGCCTGCTGACAAATGTCAGGTGGCATGATACCACTGTACCCACGTCCCCTACTCTTCTCATCTGTCCATGGACTTTATCCTGGTACACACCTAGGAACACCTGCACCTATGGACCCCAGTACTGCAAATGTGTCAGTGTGCATTACTGAGAATATCAGTGTCTGTGTGTTTGTAAACTTGTAGTTGATAATACCCTGAGGACCTTCTCACCCACTACACCCCCATTGCAATAGTTAGAAATGGCTGCTGCTGTAATGGACATTAAATGTACCTTGTTACACTCTTCACCCTATGAGCTACCTGGAGCTTGCAGTACCAGCACAACACTGTTGTACAAATGGGTAGATAGGCATGGGTTACCCTCTGAGTCCTGGCAAGTGTGTGTATGTGTGCAAGTGTTTATATTTGTAGGATACAGCATTCTGAGGCCACATTCTCCAAATACAATACACATTGCCATACATTATAAGGGATAGAGATGTTGCTGACATTAGGAGAGCCATGACAAATCCACACCTTACTATCCCTGTGGCATGTGCAATAAATGCATATCCCTGTAGTAGCACTGATGATATAGACAAGGGATTGTATTGCAGTCCTGGTCAATGTGTGATTGTGGGTATGTCAGAGCATTATCATGGGTTTCAGTGAGTAAAATAACCAATGTGGGATGTGGGTGCTGGGTATACTGTCTTTACACCATGATACCTCCCAGTACATGTCCCCAGGTCCACTGTATGAGGACCACTATCATCATCACCCATACAGGTAACTGATTACACTCTCCAGCCCAATGATGCATGTGCTGTGTGCAAAGTATCTGTAACAGAATGGACTCACTGACAAGGTAGTTAGCACTGATAAACCCAGGTTTCTCAGATGTGTCTATGACTGTTATGTGTTTGTCAATGTGTATATGACAGTATGTCATACTATGTATTGTTCATTAACACCCAGTACATCCCCATTACCATGCTGTACAAGGCCTGGTGATGTTCTCACTTAACAAGAAACTCGGGACACAACTCATCCTAAAAGCTGTGCGGTGTGTGCAATTAAGGCCAAATACATTAGTAGCAACAAGAACCTAGGTAGAGACTCTACTCTCAGTGTTGCCAAGTAAGAGTGTGTGTGTATGTGAAGGGATCTACTTCAGTTTGCAGAAAATATATGTCCCAAGAGGTCATCTGTCCAATAACTGACTGGCAAATGCTAACATTTCAAAGGACTCATCTTGTGGAAATTCATTCCATCAAAACTAGTAGTAGATGTGGAAATGTCTTCTTCCCCACTGTACAGCTGTACAGCAATACTGGAGTTGGTATATATAGTTGGGTGTGGATGTTGTGGGCACAGCCACCCTCATTAGGGTTATTGTTGTGTGTATCCCCCTGCGTAGTCTGCTGTAATACTGTACAGTTTATGTTAACAGGTTAAGTAGTTCTCAATCACACTATGTGTGGTTCTACGCCACCCCACACACTCCAAAGTGGAGGGCTGTACCACCCACACAAGCACACCTATGTTTACCAACTCCAAGATTGCACTACATTGGGAAGAGGACATATACCCTGCAGTACCATCGTCAATGACATTAAACTAGCAGACTGATTATTTACTGATGTGATGTTTTGCCTATTTTGTCTTGGTGGAATTACATAGGCTAAAATGGGTTCACTGCAAAATTAAGTACATCCATGTGTACAGCATTCTCTGTGTATTGCATCAAGACCAACGCCTTTGTGTATGTGTGTTATACACAAACATGTGGTGTGTGCCACCCAGCACATTTACCATTGTCCACTGTAGAAGGGCTGCTGACATCAACCACCATGCACTTACCTGTATTCACCCCTCAGACCTATCAGCCATGTGGCACATGCAGTAACTGTTATACAGACCTGTTACTTGTGTTCAGCTGTACCCAAGATATGACACAGTCAATGTGTCACCACAGTGCCATACCCCTTGCAGGAAACAACAGCAGACCAACATCCTGCTGACACATAAACACCTACAACACAAACTGAATACATTATGGAGACCACAATCAGTTGGCGTTAATAACAGCTATAATGCATCATGGCTGGACAGCTACATATCCTGACATAGGTTCATAGGTTCATACTAGGCTATCTGCCCTAGGGCATTTATAAGCCTAGCCAGAGTGTGTTTGGCTTTCGCCACCCATTTTAAATTAATTTTGCTATGCCCTTTTTCGAGGTTAGTATACTGTGCCTCTGTCTAACAGTGACACAGAAGTGATACTCGGGGTAAACCTATGATCTCCCATCCACTCATCAAGATTCCTCTTGAAGAGAGTCAATGAGGGACTCTGCCTAACCTGGACTGGGATTTTATTCCAGAGTGAAGGGAGCCTCTGGGTTATGAATCTGTCCCTCCAGCATGTCCTATTTATTTCAGTGCTGAGGTTCAAGTCTCTCGAGCATGTAGCTCGATGGGATTTGGATTTTCTGAGGTGCAGCATGTCCATTAATTCCGGATTGGACATGGCTTTATCGCCAGGCACAGATCGCCTCTGAGCAGGTGGTATGCCACTGAGTAGAGCTGGAGTTTCTTTAACCAGGCAGCATATGGCATCTGTTTGAGCCCTTTGATCCTCTTGGTGAGGTACTTCTGGGGTCTTTCCAGTTGCTGCAGGTGTCTGGTAAGGTACATCCCAAAAGGCATTGTACTCAATTATGGGCCTGATGAGGGATGAGTAAAGAGGCACGATGACCTCAACTGATCTAGATTTGAATCTCTTCATGATTAGGTGGGCTATATAAAATGTTTTTCTAACCACTTTGGCCACGTGGTTGTCAAATGAGAGATTGCTATCAACTTGGGTCCCCAGGTCCCTAATTACTTCTTCTGTACTTAATGGATTACCACCTATGTGGTAATTTGTGGGCACTTTGTTTTTGCCAAAGGGGATGACTATACACTTTTTGGTGTTTAGCTTGAGGCCATGGCTCTGGCACCAGTTGTCTGTTTCTATGAGGCCCTTTTGGAGGATGCTTGTGTCGGCTGGAGAGTCGATTATGGCGCCCAGTTTGCAGTCATCTGTGAAGTTGGTCAGCCACAGTCCTTCCGTGTTTGCTTGTACCTCCGACAAATATATACCGAACAAGAGAGGTCCCAGGACTGAGCCTTGTGGGATGCCACTTGTAACTGGTTTGGAGTCTGACATGGCTCCAGCAATTCTAACCATGTGGGTTCTGTCCTTGAGCCAGTTTGCAACCCATCTAGTGACATAGGGGTTTATAGTTAAGCTGATGAGCTTATCTATAATGCCCGAGTGGGGTATTGTATCGAAGGCTTTTGCAAGGTCCAGGTAGGCTGTGTGGACCACCTTCCCCTCGTCAATGGCCTTGGTGACTGTTTCAAAGAAATTAACCAGGTTTAAGAGGCAGGATCTGCCCTTTACAAAGCCAAACTGGGTAGGATCCAGTGTCTGTAGGTCCCCAATATCTTTATTTATGAGGTCCATGATGATCCTTTCCATAGCTTTGCAGACCAAGCTAGTCAGGCTTATGGGGTGATTGTTTCCAGGATCCGTTGAGGCACCACCTTTGTGCAGAGGGACCACTGTTGCTGTACGCCACTCTTTGTGTACATATCCTGTAGTAAGGCTGAGATTGAACAATAGATTTATGTTTGGGTTTAGCTCTTCTTGGAGTTCACGTAGGATGCAGCCCAGGACACCGTCTGGTCCCATTGATGCTGTGTTTTTTGCTTTGGAGAGGGCGGCTCTTACCTGAGCATTTGAGATGTCAGGGGGGCAGCACTCTGCTGGGATAGATATTTGCCCTTTTGGTGGGGAGGGGGGGTGAAGTTTGCGCTGAGCCTGTCAGCTAGGATGTTGGCAATGTCTGTGGGTTCGGTGTATTTTTTGTCATTTTGGACTAATTCTGAGCATATCTGGGAATTCCCACCCTGGTTCCTAACATAACTAAAGAAAGCCTTGTGATTATCCTTAGTGTCCTGTGCAATTTTTCTCTCGAAGCTGCCCTTAGACGATTTTATGAGTGCCCGTAGTTTTTTGCTAATACTGATCAGAGATGCCTTCCCTTTTTGGGATTTTGCTCTATCATATAGTAGCTTCCTCCTTCTATTGTATAGTTTGTTTATGGCTGGGGTCCACCAGACAGGACGCCTGCCTTTGGAGGATTGGGTCTTGGTTTTATTTGGGATTGCATGATCCATGCATTCCTGAAGGTGTTCATAGAATGCATTTATAAAGGATTCTGCTGTCTGGGCATTTTCCACAGGCCCGGGCTTTGAAGGATTCCACCTCAGTTTTGAGGAGTGTGAAATTTGCTTTAGAGAAGTTTTTCACTGTGGTTTTCTGGGCAGGAGGTGGGGTCGGGATGTGAATAGCCAGTGAGATTAGTTTATGGTCTGATCTTGCCAGTGAGGGATGCACTTCTGGTCTGGAGCATAGACTCCCCATGTTGGTGATGATCAGGTCCAGTATGTTTTCCCCTCTTGTGGGAGTGGTAACAAGTTGTTCCATAGCATTTGAGTTTATAAATTCTAGGAACCATTGGGCTAGGGTGTTGGAGCTAGAGTAATGCCCCCAGTCTATGTTTGGGTAGTTGAAGTCACCCAATATAATGGTGTTTGGAGAGACCTTCATATTTTCCAGTGTTCTCAGGAAGGCTGAGTGGGGTTGCTGGGTTTGGGAGGGTAGTCTGTAGCAGGCTATAAACTGGAAGGCAGTTTTACCCACTGTTAGTTGCACATGGATAGTCTCTGATGCTTCGTGCTGTGCCACCAACCTGGAGGTGTGGGTATCTTTGACGAATATTGATACCCCCCCTCCTTTTGTGGTTCAGTCCAAGTTTTGGGGCTGAAAAGCATAGTATGAGGTATAACCTGGTAGTGCTGGGGTGCTCTCGGGAGCCTTGAACCAGGTTTCTGTTACTGCTCAGATATCGATGTTCTCCATGCTAAGGAGAGTTTGAAAAGTGCATCTTGAGGTTTAGACTTCTGGCATTGAGTAGCATTACTCTTAGTTTCTTATCCCTTGTGATACCTATGGAGGTCGGTTTGTCTTTTGGGCCTTGCCTAAAAAAGGCACTATGGGGGTAGCAAGAGCCTTTGCCAATATCCGAAAGCCCAGGGGTGACAGGTGCAAGCCTTCCCTAGTGAAGCATCGTGGCTTGTCGAGCATGTCATCCCAGGCTGACAGGCATTGGATCCCCTTTGAATGACACCAATACTTAAGCCAGTTGTTGAAATTGATCATCTTGTCTTCATATTGTGGCATCATTCTTGGTGAGGGTAAGATGCTACTCAAGGTCAGGGTCATACCGGCCTGGGCTACATGCTCAGAGAGCTCCTCTATGTCTCTTTCCTTGTAGTCCAGGGAGGTACGTCTCAGATCATTCACACCAGCATGGACAATGACTGAGTCATATTTGTACTTGCCTTGGAGTGACCTGAGTGTGTGTGTTATGTGGCGGATCCTAGCGCCCGACAGGCAGCTCACCGTGACCTTCTCCTTGTTCAGCCTGGTGAGCGGGACGTCAGTTTGCCTGATGATAGAGTCACCTATTACAAGTGTATCAGGTGTGTTGTTTAGCCTTAAGGGCTGTGACTGTTCGGCACACTGGCTTTGTGAGCTATGTGTTGCACGTGTTTTGTTTTGGGGTAGCGGTTGCTTGGGTGTCTGCTTTGGAGGTCTCTGCTGCTTAGGCAGATTTTTATTTAGAGCCTCCGCGTATGTTTTTGTGTGTTTATGTGTTTGGTTTGCTGTCGTGGTAGGTCTATGTGAGACTGGAATTGTAGTGAGTGTGGTTTCCTTCTCCTCCTGACTGGTTAAGCCAGTAATGAGTTGAGAGAGCTTAGCCTCCTGTTTGGCTGTATGGTTGCATCTCTCACATGTATTGGAATTTGTTGGGAGGAGGAGAGGGTTGTCTGTGTACATCAGGCAGTTGTAACATTGCCTCAAGATTCCCAGATTCACCAGCTGGACTGGAGAGGAGATTAACAACTGACCTTTGGACATGCTAGAATAGTATTGGGAATTCCTTTATAATTGAAAAAAGGGCCAATGGGGAACAAGGTACTCAAGGGGAGTTTGTGAGGGTGTTGCGCTTTTAATTTTTTAGTACTGACTTAGTGAGCAAGTGCCAGGTAACTTAAATGCAAAAATGACAAACAGTAACTTTCTTTCAAGTGAAACAAGGAAATAAGTACTGTAAGCAATGCAGATATCACTAGGGATCCACAGAAGTGCTGAAAAGCCGCGTTTTAAGTGGAATTAGCGTTTTAGGGAAATAACAAGCAAACAAGCAACAAGCATACAAACAAAGTAAGCATTAAACTTTCCAGCTGAAAACATGTTACACAGCATTACATTGCTAAACTTTAGTACATTCACCCTGTACATCAGAACCATATTAGCCTGTCCATGTATCGATGGTATGGATGACAGGGATGTGGCACAGGTATTATCATATGCACAGGGTGTGTTATGGGTTTGCCAGAGACCTAGGCTGAGCTATTTAGTTGACATCATGTGTGTGTGTTAGGGGGTTTTGTTATCAATTGGGCTGTGCAGATGTGGTGTGTGTAGATATGGAGGTACCCTAGCTGTGTTGGTGATGTGTGTGTGTAGGTATGCATACAGTTCTGCCACATGGCTGCCCTATGCAGGGGTTTGCTGGACAGATGCAGACCATACATGGCAGGGTGTGAAGTTCACAGTCTCCAGCCATGGACATGAGATCTGTGCCTGCCAGGGGTTCCACGGGCACTACCAGGTACAAGCCCAGATATGATAGTTTCCCCCTGATGATGATAAAAGTCCGCTGGATCCGTGCCCCTGTTGGGACTGGCCAGGACCACGTGCATGTGGCCTGCTGAGTTATGGTGTGGATAGCACCCCCCCTGCAGTGTTGATGCTGGTACTGCCACTACAGGAGCGGCTGTGACTTCTTGCACATCCACATAGACCTCCACCTGTTGGTGTTGCTGACTTACGTCCACATGGCTGTCACCCTATTCCCACCATATGCTCTAACACAGACATTGCATGGTCAGGGATTCCTGCCATATCACCCAACCATCTATCCAGGACCTCTGCAAAATAACGGTAGGCACCTGCAAGATCACAGATGTTGTCAAGTACAGCAGTATCAGTAGCCCTCTGGAGCCTCAGACTCTGTCTGGTATAACATTCCATACATGGCTGTGCCTCCATGATGGCCTGAAACATGCATCTGGTGACACCTGCTGTGGCACTTCTGCCAGGGGTATGATGGCCAGCAGCCCTCCTGTACTTCTGCCTGCATGGTACCTCGCTGGTCATCTGGCTATGGCTCTTGTGTACAGACACACTTGCCATAGTCACCACACTGTCCTGTTCCATGCCACCACCCGCCAACTGTCCCTCATTTATGGACACTGGTGATGGGGTATGTATGGGCATTGTGACTGTGTGTGTGGATGGGGTGGATAAAAGTGGGATGTCAACCAATGGCACAGCTTCAGCCCCTGAGAACACTGCCTGTGCCTCATCATACCTATTATCATTGTCAGAGTCTATATAGACACTAACATCAGTTTGCCTGCTGGAGGGACCCTGACCCACCTCGCCACCTGTGAGGGGAAAACAAATAACATACTGTAAGACCTGTACATCATTGCTTACCTCTACACACACACACACACACACACACACACACACACACACACACACACACACACACACACACACACACACTTATAGGTGAGATGGCACAAAGATATTACATAGATCTCTCATTACCCAACAGTCAACATGCATGACATATGCCACTCAACAGCATGCACTGCAGCTATACTCAATCCCTGTTACCAACAGTATACATCTCTGTGATGCATGAGTTGTGTTAGTAGATGATGCCCCTTCCCCTGGAACACACTGCACCCATGTACACAGTATTGCTGTGCACCTGTTCTGCAACCTGGCATGTACTGTGCACCATACCTCATGAGTGTACACACCATTGCTTAATATGTATATGTGTGGCAGTTATGTTTGCTCTGTTGCTCACAGCCCCTATGTGTTTGTCTGATACATACCTGGGATGATATGAGGACAGATGTCAATAGTGAATGCCTGACCTTTGATTTGCAGATCTCATCATCAGCAGTGCATGTACGAGCAACAAAATCCAATTACACTGACAACCTTCAAAGCTTACTCTGGCTCTGAGGAGTGTACACACCCTTATTGACATGCCAGCCTCTTCCCTGATATGCAATGGGGCCACAATAATGCATATGTTAACATTACACACGCCTGATATGTGACATATCAAACAAATGTGTTAGTTGTGCAGATGCTGACTGAGATGCATACAATATGTGGGTTGTATAAGTGTGCACACCCTTAACATGATGGTTTGTTGTAGCACCTGTTAAGTGAGCTACAGCAGTCACTATTCCTGGAAGGGGTATACTGGTGTGGCCCATCTTCACTTGCCATTATTTGGTCACTCTGCCCTACAAATGTCCCCCACCTCTGCCTGATTGCAAGGTCAACTCATGTGCACAGCCCTTGGAGGTCACACAGTGCCTTCACTATTGCTGTGGAGTCAGGGTTATGTCTGGCACAATTCATGACCTTGACTGTGTTCAGATACAGCCATTCTTAGTGAGCTTTGGATGTATGCCTCAGTTCACTGTTGTGTTTCAGGATGACACCCCTCCCCATCCTCAGCCTTTTTGCAGATGCTTGACAACTATGGGCCACACATGAGTGTCATTTTTCAGTGTTCCAAATTCATAACACCATGTCTACCAGACTAGTTCCTGCTAATAAAGAGCAAACCTAAAGGTGTACACTGGCACCAGCAAGGTACAGATGGGGGATGGTGGGCCTGAGGTGGAGTGAGGTGTTGCTTGTGCACCACATGTATCTTTATTAATACTGTCTGTAGGTTTCAGCCTTGGTCTCGGTACACCATTACACATTGCAACACATGCCTTTGGGAGACTTGATGTTGTGCATATGTTACCTGTAGAGAGCCCTGGATGATGTTGCCTGTGGAACAACTCTTCCATCTGATTACCCTAACCCATAGGCCACACTTATGCAGAGTCCAGGTGATTGTCAACACAGGTACTGCACAGGCAGTAATTGCTAGACATTCTTGCAAGTCCCTCAGTGTTGCTGCATGTTTCTGGGCATCCCCCATGACCAGTTTGCAACATGTGTTGTCATCTGTCTTGGATGGGCATCTGTTTACTTTCTACATTAATGTTGTCCCATACTTCATAGTTACATACATGACTGTCTGCACTGTTTGCCATGTTATATGCAATGGTGAGGTAAGGCTACGTTTCCCACTCCTGAGTGCTACCTTTTGGATATGGGATCCATTCCATGGTTTGTAAGATGTGTGCAAGCCACAGCTGCCTCTGTTGCAGGTGAGTGGGCAAATGTCATGGCATACCTCTTGGAATGTGTGCACACATATGCTTCCAGTGTTTGTTAAGGTATGTATTCCCCATATTTGTTGTCCTAACATATGATTCCATATTATACATTCATTGCTCATGTTAGGATCACATTACAGTTTGTAAAAGGTGTGGAATGTGGTATTGTGATATGCAGTTGTGTAGATCCGTAACAGTTGCCATTGTAATAGTGGTGTATACACTGTTGTAGCCACTGTATAAGAGTAATGTTTCAGACATGTCCCTACTGTAGGCCATTTATCCAACCATTATGTTCATCTCCGTCCACACATCTAGCACTGACAGGTTGTTAGGTATACTGTAGGACTCTTACATACCCTTCAGGTATGCCACCATGGTGACTACTGTGATGCAATGCAGTTAACAGCAACAATAAGTGAACATGTACAGCATGCATTATGGGTAGGTGTGTTATATGTGTGCATGGCAAATACCATGGCTATAACATGGCCGGTGTATTGGCAAACCTGAACAAAAAACTCCATACTCACCAGCTGTAGGCTGCTGCCCCAGAGGTATACCAGAGGGATCAACATAGTTGTGTGAGAGATGTAATGTCAGTAGCCACACCTGTGGCATTGGTACAAGGTGGGAGCAGCATTTCAGTACATCAACAGTACAAACCTACAATACTAGAGATTATGCACATCTGTTCATTACTACACTGCAGCAACAGACTGTATTATCTGACATATGCATGAAGATACTTTACAGATGAAGATGGATAAGCAACAGTGGTCTACTAATGTGCCCTGGGGCCTTACCTGCATGCTCCTCATCCATTGTGTGTGTAGCACCCACCTTCACAATGCTGTCATCAGATTCCTGGTTTGCCTGGTGGGCGGGTGCCCCAAGGCTGGTGAGAGGTTCCTCAGCATGTGTCAGTGGGGGCTGGATGGCATGACCCCCACCTGTGGCTAGCTGGTCCCTCCTAACTGCAGCAGCATGGTGACAGGCGTGGCAGATGAGATCAGTGCAATGATGTTGCACCTGCTCATAACTGCAGTTATGCAGGCCAACATCGTTTACCCTGTGGAAAAGCTCATTCCACAGGGCAGTCCTCTCCTGCATATCATGGGCCGTATGCCCAAAAAGGGTTCTGTGGTGATGCACAAGGTAGTTTATTATTATTTCATTCTCCTGTGGAGTATAAGCAGGGAGATGCTCCCGGGACATGATACCTGGAAGACATAAACAGGAAAAAAAAGTCTGAGGACCTCATACTGTAAGGATATAATAGTTGTTAATTGACATTTCTCTCTCCCCCCACCATATCTGCAACAATAATCTGAACACACAAATCAATGGGTATGTTTATACCAAACCTACTGTTGCGACATATATCCTATTGTGCAACAAATATTGAAATGTGTTTCTGTTCATGTTCCATGTTGAAACACTATCATTGGTGGTCTGTTGTTAACAATGTAACCTACATGCCATTGTAATGGCCACTGTGGTTCCATATATGCATGTGTTCTGTTTGCTATGCAACTGTTCCAAATCTGGTGTTTTGGGTTAATGGGAATATCTATGCATGCTATTATAACTAATCCTGGATTGTGTTGACTATTACTACCCACATATGTTCTAAAACTGCAACACAATAGCTTGTTTAGGAAGGCTGTTCCCAGCAGAACCACCTCTCCCACCTCATCTGACCGTGGCACCAGGCCACAGCACATCTGGAGACCCAAACTGGGACCTCCTCATCCGCTGGTCCTGCACTACCTTCAGGTGGAACCACCTCAGGGGATGGTGCTCACCCCCGGGAGTGGGCACAGACAGGATCCTGTCACCTGAAGTCAGGTCCAGGGTCTGGTGCATAGGGAGCTCCACAGAAATGTGGGGGATCTGCTACACCAGCTTGAGGCCATCATGGTGCAATTAGGGGGTCAGCCTGCCCCTTCTGCTCAGCCCCCAGCACAGCCACCTTTGGGGCCGTGAAGGTGCAGTGGTTACTTCCATGTGTGGGGACCTCAGTCCCACTGTTTCCATTTGGGGTCTCATGGGCTTCCAATTTCAAAACACCCCTCCCTGTCCAAGGTGTTTACCCAGCACATGTGTCATATACCACCCCTTTATGCTGTCTTGTCTGTCTAGTCTGTCTTCTGACCCAACCTACCTCCCCAAATATATCTACTATCCTTCCCCAACATCCCACTCTCACCTTAACAAAAATGGGCAATCTGTTCCCAACAAGAATTTCACACCATACATAACTGTCCATTTCTCACCCACTTACAACTGCTTACAGGTGCCTTAAGTACTCTGTATCCAACAGCCCTTGTTCTGGCCAGCAAATAAATTATCAGCCCTTGCAAGTGTCTAACCCAGGACCCTGCACACCATATCCACAGCAATTCACCACTAAGCCTTCTAAGCTGCAGATATGTGTGATGGTTTCTCAAACATATCATGCAGCACAGTCATTCAACAGTAGGGAAAATTTATTGTAAAGTCCGGAGGTCAGTGTATGGAGAACACTGTTATATGCCCTTGTAAGACATTTTATGGCGGAGGGGTATTAAATGTTTTTAACTTAGGCTGTTACAACATGTGAGGGATATCAGTAGTAAGAAACATTAAGATATGTGGCTGTACATTTTCATATGTTTCACCATGGGAACAGTGGTGAGCTTGAGCTTACTGTCTTACACACAGTTCTGTTTTTCAGTGTGATAGTGACATTTTAAGTTAAGCCTTGTTATGTAACAGATACATTTACATTGTGATAACTAGTACCTTTCCACCTAGGGGATGAGTACAGAGTGTAATTGGAAGCTGCTGAACTACATCTGTAATTAAGTGTTGACTGGTTATTATCTTCAAGATGTGTTTTTTTTTACTGTTGTACTACTTGAAGGCCTTAGCCTGGACAGCAAAGTATGCTATGTTTTGCAAATTACTGTATCATATGTTTTGTTTGAGAGTTGCATTAATTTCAAGTGCATGGCATAAACAACTGTAATAGTACACAAACATTTCTATGTATGCAAACTTGTGTGTGGTGTCATGTCCTTTGCATTGTGTGTGGGTATATGTTTCATGCAATAATTCTCATTTGTAGGAAATAATGGCTGTTTGATATGCTGTGCAACCTCTATATATACTCTTTCTATACATATCTATAAGTAGTTATATATTTATATATGTATGTCTGTGTATATACATATATATATATATATATATATATATATATATATATATATATATATATATATATATATATATATGTGTGTGTGTGTGTGTGTGTGTGTATGTATCATTGGAATGTTTACTGCTTCCACATTGTTCATTCCCTATGGTAGACTGACTGTTCTGCATGATATGTTAGAGAAATCATCCTGACATCTTACAGATGAGATGGCTTACTGTTAACTTCTTGTGTCTATGTTGTGCAGCATCATGGGTTCAAGACTTGCAAATGCTGGTTATTTTGTTGCATCAGTTCAGCTGTGGAGGAAGAGATAATGGCAATAATTACAAGTTTTCCCTATTTTGGGCCCCTTCACCCACATTAACAGTGCCTTTAGTCAGATGTTTTGCAGTGAGAGGTTCAGAGTGTGGATCCAATGTGCAAATACAATACACACACACACACACACACACACACACACACACACACACACACACACACATATATATATACACACACACATATATATATATATATATATATATATATATATATATATATATATAGAGAGAGAGAGAGAGAGAGATATATATATATATATAGACATGGATGTCTACATCGAAGGAAGGACACTGAGCAAACTTGGATCTATAATATATAACATTAAGTATCCTGTTTTTTTTGCTTATTTTTTGAGTTATGTATAGTACTTTGTGTACTGTATATTTTTCTAGCTAGTTTCACTGTGTGTGAGGTATTAACTGGAAATTGTCCACTTTTATTAAGCACCTGTTGGGTTGTTTGATTTTAAAGGCTCACTGCTGCTTTTCTGCTGTGAGAAACATTTCTGCAGTTTGTTTCTAAGTACTGTGGATATTTGTAGCATTGTCCATATTCAGGCTTGTTTGGGCCTAGTGTTTGTGGTGGCTGTGTGTCTGAGCACATATTCAGGGACATCTTGGATTAGCCAAAGCCATCAGGCATTTCAGTGATACAGAATTGTTTAAGGTCATTGGCTGACTGAGGTCACCTGGACTACAGCTTAGACTAAGCACCTCATTGGTTCTCTTGAGCTTTTTTTTCTTAAAAGTTGTCTAAGGTTTCAAATTTCTGTTACCTTAGAAGTTAAGCTGTAAGTGTTTCTGCCATTTCACACTGAGTTAATTGAAGGGAGGACATGGAGCAAACTCAGATCTATAATATATAACATTAAGTATCCTGTTTTTTTGCTTATTTTTTGAGTTATTTATAGCACTTTGTGTACTGTATATTTTTCTAGCTAGTTTCACTGTGTGTGAGGTATTAACTGAAAATTGTCCACTTTTATTAAGCATCTCTTGGATTGTTTGATTCTGATAACTTGTTTGCCGTTGAAAGCTTTCTCTAGAGGCTCCTTTAGCTGTTTAAAACTTTCATTTAAAGGCTCACTGCTGCTTTTCTGCTGTGAAAAACATTTCTGCAGTTTGTTTCTAAGTAGTGTGGATATTTGTAGCATTGTCCATATTCAGGCTTGTTTGGGCCTAGTGTTTGTGGAGGCTGTGTGTCTGAGTACATATTCAGGGACATCTTGGTTTAGCCATCAGGCATTTCAGTGAGAGAGAATTGTTTAAGGTCATTGGCTGACTGAAGTCACCTGAACTACAGCTTAGACTAAGCACCTCAATGGTTCTCTTGAGCTTTTTTTTCTTAAACGTTGTCTCAGGTTTCAACTTTCTGTTACCTAAGAAGTTAAGTTGTGAGTGTTTCTGCCATTTCACACTGAGCTAATCGAAGGAAGGACACTGAGCAAACTTGGATCTATAATATATAACATTAAGTATCCTGTTTTTTTTTTTTTTTTTGCTTATTTCTTCGAGTTATTTATAGCACTTTGTGTACTGTATATTTTTCTAGCTAGTTTCACTGTGTGTGCGGTATTAACTAAAATTGTCCACTTTTAATAAGCATCTGTTGGGTTTCTGATAACTTGTTTGCAGTTAAAAGCTTTCTCTAGAGACTCCTTTAGCTGTTTAAAACTTTAATTTAAAGGCTCACTGCTGCTTTTCTGCTGTGAGAAACATTTCTGTAGTTTGTTTCCCATCCTCCCTCCCTATTGGTATGCTTTTCTTATAGTTGGTGGATTTGCAGTTGCCCGCCCCTACTGTAAATTTGATCTGGGACCCTCCTCCCAGTCTAGTGTCATTACCTCATTCTACCTAATACAGGAAGAACATTTGAGAAGGTCAGTCAGCTTAGTTTCTGCTCCTCCTTTCTCTCTTTCCACTTAAAAAAAAATTCTAAGCTTGTTTCCTGCCTTTCCTGTGTGTAGTCTAGTCTGGATATAGATTTGCTGTGTCCAGGACTATTTGTGGGCTTCTAAGCCCCCAAGCCCTTTTGTGTTGGCGGGAAGCCTTCTAGCTTAATTTTGTTTCTTAGAACTAGACAGTTTTTTTTTGTTTCAGCACTTGTCTGTTTCTTTGAGCTCAACACTTGTTCAGAACTTATTGTAAGCACTAAATAAGCTACAAATTACTACAGCACTCAACTTTCCTCGCTGTCTAGAGGAAAACAGTTTCTAGTACTTAACAAATAATCACCTATCCAGGCATGTCTAAGGGTCAGCTCTCGGTGTTTTCTCCTGTTTACCTGATGAATCTGGGAATCTTGGAGCAATGCAGTAATTGCCTCATGTACACAGACAACCCTCTCCTCCTACCACCCAACACTACAACCTGTGAGAGATGCACTTATATAGCCAAACTGGAAGCAAAGCTCTCTTCACCTAAAACTGGACTAGACAGTCAAAAGGAGAAGGTAAACACTTGCACCACACCACACTCAGCACATAGTTCCTCAAAACCTACACCACCAAAACACACACATAGAAACACAAAACACACACATACATTCACAGAGGCTCTCAGTAAAAACCTGCCCAAGCAACAGGGACCTGCAAAGCAGAAACACAAGCAACCTCCACCCCCAATACAACCCAAGTGACACATAGCCCACAAACTCAGTGTGCCACTCAACCACAGCCCATAAGGCATAACAACGTACCCAACACTCTAGTCAGAGGTGACTCTATAGTCAGGCACACTGATGTTCCACTCACCAGGCTAAACAAGGAGAAAGTTACTGTCAGCTGCCTGTCGGGTGCCAGGATCCACCACATAATGCATGCACTCAGGTCACTTCACAACAAGTACAAATATAACTGTCATTGCCCATGTTGGTGTGAATGACCTGAGATGTTCCTCCCTAGACTACATGAAAAGGGACATGAAGGAGCTGTCCAATCTTGTAGCCCAGGCAGGTATGACCCTAGCCCTGAGTAGCATCCTGCCATCACCCAGAATGATACCACAGTACAAGGACAAAATGATTGACTTCAACAATTGGCTAAGCTTCTGGTGTCATTCTAAGGGGATCCAGTATCTGTCTGCCTGGGATGACACGATCAACAAACCACGATGCTTTGCCAGAAATGGCCTGCACCTGTCACCCCTGGGATTCCAGATACTGGCTAAGGCTCTAGCCACCCCTATAGTGCCTTTTTTAGGCAAGGTTCAAATGACAAATTCACCACCGTAACAGGTACAGGCAAGAAGAATCTGACGGCATTACTTAACAATGCTAGAAGTCTAAACCTCAAAATGCACTCACTCGAGGCACTCCTTAAAATGGAGAACATCGACATCTGCACAGTGACAGAGACCTGGTTCAGGGCTCCAGAGAGTACCCCTGCATTACCAGGTTATAATTCATAACACACCTTTCAGCCACCTAACCTGGACCGAAAAACTAAAGGCGGAGGTGTGTCCATATTCATTAAGGATATCCACACCTCCAGGCTAGTTGCTCAGCATAATGCATCCGAGATTATCCAAGTGCAACTAACTCTGGGCAAGACTGCAATCCAAATTGTAGCTTGCTACAGGTCCCCCACCATGCCCCAGGATTCCCACTCCTCATTTCTTGATACACTGGAAAATATTATGGTACAACCTAACACCACTAATTATGGGCGATTTCAACTACCCTACCATTAACTGGGAAAACTACTCATGTACCAATTCTTGTGCTCAACGTTTTCTAGAATTCATAAATTCCAGTGCCTTAGATCAACTTATCCACACCCCCACCAGGGGCAGCAATATCCTAGACCTGGTTATTACCAACATGGGCAACCGGTGCTCCACACCAAAGGTCAATTCCTTGTTGGTCAGATCCGACCACAAGCTAATCACCCTAAACATCCACATCCCTCCCCCACCCTCCATTAGGGAAACCACAGTAAATAGTTTCTCCAAAGCCATCTTCATGCTTCTTAAGACAGAAGTGGCAAACTTCACGGCACCCATGCTGATGAACAATAGAGGTATGACTACTGAATCCTACACAAATGCAATTTATAAGCACTTACATGAGTGCATGGATCATGCAATCCCTAACAGAACCAAGATGCTATCCTCCAGAAAAAGGAAGCCAATCTGGTGGTCCCCTGCCATAAACAAACTCTACAACAGAAGAAAGAAACTGTTGCAAAAAAGAGTAAAATCCCATGATTGGAGAAACTCCCTGGTCAGCCTCAGTAAGAAGCTGAGATCCCTCATAAAATCCTCCAAAGCTAGTTATGAAAACAAAATCGCCACTGACTCTAAAGACAACCACAAAGCATTCTATAGCCATGTCAAGAATCTCAGTGGCAACACTCAGATCTGCTCTGAGTTGCAGCACAATGGCACTAAATATACAGAACCAACTGATATTGTCAACATCCTGGCAGATAGATTCAGTGCTAACTTTACCCCCCTGTCATCCCCTAAAGGGCCCATTTCTATATCATAAGAATGCAAAGTTCCTGTAGTCATGGCTGCACAGATAAAAAACACACTATCCAAAGCCAAGAACACAGCATCCATGGGACCTGACAACATCCCAGGCTGTGTTCTACATGAACTACAGAATGAACTGGCACCCCACCTAAGTACCATATTCAATCATAGCCTCACCTCAGGCTATGTGCCCACGGAATGGTGCACAGTGATGGTTATCCCACTCCACAAAGGGGGAGCCACCACAGACCCTGGAAACTACCACCCCTTTAGCCTAATGAGCTTGGTCTGCAAGGCTATGGAACGTATCATCATGGAACTTATAAACAATGACATTGGTAATCTCCAAACTCAGGACCCCACCCAGTTCAGGTTTGTAAAAGGCAGATCATGTCTCCTAAACCTGATAGACTTCTTAGAAGCAGTCACCAAAGCCGTAGATGAGGGTAAGGTGGTTCACACAGCCTATCTAGATCTCGCTAAGGCTTTCGACACCATCCCCCACTCTTGAATTATAGATAAACTCACTAAACTGGGTATAAATCCCTATGTCACAAGATGGGTTGCCAACTGGCTCACTGACAGAACCCACACTGTGAAAGTAGCAGACTCCAAATCCAACTTCAGACCAGTGACAAGTGGAGTACCACAGGGTTCAGTCCTGGGTCCTCTCCTGTTTGATATCTACTTCTCTGAAGTACAGGCTAACACAGAAGGTCTTTGGCTAACAAAGTTTGCAGATGACTGCAAACTAGGAGCCATAATCAAAACTCCTAAAGATGTGGACATCCTACAAAAGGGCCTTGCTGAGACAGATTCCTGGTGTCAAAGCCATGGCCTCAAGCTCAATGCCAAACAGTGCATTGTCATCCCTTTTGGTAAAAAGTTTGTACCCATGAACTACCACATAGGCGGTAGTCTACTTAACACCAGAAGTGTGACACAGGTGGACAGTAGTGTCTCCTTTGATAATCACATTGCCACATTAGTCAGGAAATCCTTCTACGTGACACACCTCATCACAAAAGGTTTCTCATCCAGGAAAAAAGAGGTCATTGTTCCCCTCTACTCGTCACTCATTAGACCCATTATAGAGTACAATGCCCCTTTTGGTATGTTCCTCACAAAACATCTACAAAAACTGGAAAGGCCACAGAAATACCTCACAAAGAGGATTACCGGCCTCAAACAGATGCCCTACGCAGACCGTCTCAAAAAGCTGCAGCTTTACTCCGTCGCATATCACCTACTCAGACCTGATCACTGTCTAACACACAAAGCTATGTCAAACCCAGAGCTTTTAGACATGCTCCTCCACTTAAAGAAATCCCAATCCCTATGAGCTACATGCTCTAGGGACCTAAACCTTGTCACCACAATAAACAGAACATGCTGGAGGGATAGATTCCTGCCCCAGAGACTTCCCATAATCTGGAACAAACTACCTATCTATATCAAACAAAGCTCCTCATTAGCACTCTTCAAGAAAAATCTTGATGATTGGATGAGAGATAGGAAATTCACCCCGGGGATCACTTCTGTGGCTCTGCTCGACAGTGGCACAGGAAAATAATTTTTTTGGGTAGCGAAAGCCAGGGTACCTTTTGGCTAGGCTTATATAGGCCCTAGGGCCAATAGCCTAGTACCTACCTATGAACCTATATATATATATATATATATATATATATATATATATATATATATATACATCTACATGTATAAATACATTTTCCCTACTGATGAATGACTGTGCTGCATGATATGTCTGAGAAAACATCACATTTGTGTACAGCTCAAATGGCTTAGTGGTAAATCACTGTGGCTATGGTGTGCAGGGGCCTGGGTTCAAGACTTGCAAGGGCTGATTATTTTGTTGCTGGGCAGAACAAGGGCTGCTGGATACAGAGTGATTAAGGCACTTTTAAGCAGTTGAAAGTGGGTTTGTGCAGATTTGTGTGGCGGTAAGCAGTGCTAACGTCCGGTTAAATATGAGTACACACAGTTAGCTTGACAGTGTTTAATCGCTTGCTGCCATGCAAACAGGCTTAAACCCACTTACTACTGCTTAAAAGAGCTTACTCCCACTTACCCCGATGCTAATTTCTTTAAAAGAAAAGAAAAAAAGGGTGATAGGAAAGTGGAGAAAAAGGGGGCACGCAGAAGGAAAAACAATAGGGTTTCCCTCTTTCCCTTCTATTCATGGGTACTTGAGAAAGAATACCTACAACTTCTTTCTCCATATAACCCCTGTCAATAAATTTCCCTTTAAGACTGTCAGGATTCAAACCATGGCTGTGTCTGCTAAAAATACAACAGTTTAAGTCACAGTAGAGTGTGCTATTTGGATATTGCTGTCTATCGCTTCAGTGTTTTCTGTCTAAGTCTCTCTTGGTTGTACAATCTGATCTTGTACTTACAACAGTCTTACGCAGACATTCCTAGACATTTTTTTATGTAACACAGTGTGGGTAACAGTGGTTAACACAACATTACTATTCATAGAATGCAACAATAAATGCCATACAATAGCAGAGTAAACACAATCAGTCCACGATTTAGCGCTTTATTGCCAGGCAGTTACAGTTTTATTTAAATATGACCTATATGGGACAATTACTGTCATATTGTCTGATGTATTCAGTACAACCCATACAACAGTTTTTATACTGCCAGGTGACTTTCTACTACTTTATATTTGTTTGGTATGACTACTACAAGCAGGATTGTTACTCACCAGCCTTGCGACACAGCCTTTGCAGTCTACTAGCATGGGCTTCCTAATTCACAGCCTGCTCAGCTGCAGGTGTAAAGGAAATTGAGACATATTTAGGCATACCTATCCATCACATACACATGCTGGACTTTAGTAAACAGTAATGGTATGACTACTTACATACTGCAGGGACATCACCCTTCTGCCTTGCTTCTTGGACCCACTTGTCCAAGAGCTCCCTCTTTCTCCACTTCAAGTTGGCATAGTGGTGCCTGACCTGCTCACCAGTCCAAAAGATACCAGTGGCATTGGTGAGATCACAGGCGGAATGGTCACAGGCTTTTGCTTTATATTGGGAGCCCTGGTACTGGCCCTGCAGGAGTCTCTCATCATGTTTTTTTACCAGGAGCCCTACCATGCCCATGGACTCCTGTATGCCCCAGCACTGCATCCAGAAGCACACTCCCTCTCCAACTCCTGCCATCCTGCCTACAGTGGGAAGCTGCAACCAGTTATGAGCTGTATTCCTGCCTGTGGGGTTTAAATACAGCTGATTTCCCGCTCTTTGCCAAAAGAATCTGCTGGCATGGTGAAACGTTTAGTCATGCACACTGACCATATACTCCCTTCCTCTTTCTCTAACATGTGCAGATCATTCTACACTACGTATCTCAACTTTCATATTTTTTCCTTCACACATGTTTAGGCATTTAAATGCTTAATATCTGAGGGTATTCCAGTGCCATGAGGATGCGTAGGAGACATTAAATATCCTTCCTCTAAGGTGCCTTATTTTATTACACTCTTCAAATGCAAGCTTGCTCAATATAACATGCTAGATGTCTTCTGGTATCTATCACCATATCCACAAATTCAATGATAGCATGTTGCAGTTATGATCTATCAATGGGGGGAGTTGAGTTCTTCTTCAAAACTGTTCCTGGATAGCATGGTGGTTTCAATTGGAGTCCCTGTTAGATAAACCCAGGGGGATGATATAGTACATTATATGGTTCAGGGACCCTGATGCTCATTTGATGGGTCTCTCTTAGAACTGGATTTATAGTGTCTGTTAATAGGCTATGGGAGCTACATGAGCTCCCCTTAATCATAACTGAGATACACTGCTTTATTTTTTCCTCTTGAGCAGCATTTCTTACCTCAGATCCCATAGTTTGGAGTAGTTAATTAATATTTCAGATATTTAATTGATATTTAATTTCAATTTACATCAGAACTACATAGCTTTTCTTCTTTGGGTGGCCTAAAGGTTAAAGTGTTTGCATTACAAACACAAGGTGCAGGGTTTGAGTCTCACAAGGGATAATTGGCTAGGCTCACAATGGCAGTTAGCCTAGTACTAACCTATGAACCTTATTTCAAGGGCATTTCAGTTTTGTGATGCTTATTAAGTAAGGGATAAGTGTTAAATTATTTCCTCTTTCTTATCTTTAAGTAGAAATTAACAATCTGAGTTGAAATCTTGAATTACTTAGTATTTACCAAATGCACCTCTCTAAATCATGTACAGACATTCTGAATGGAATGACAGAAACATATTGGATTCAGTCGTCCTGATATAAATCTCCAGTGTTCAAAATGGTAATGTGGTAAACATACTAATCAGTAAATTATTGAAGTTAAAAATTAACGAGTTGATGGGAAAAGAAAAGACTGATATAAGATAAAGCTGAATATTTTTATTTAGTATACCTATGGGAAGAGTTAAAAGAAGAAGAAAAAATGAAATAAAAGGTAGATGAAAAGGATTTGCAAAGTTTTCTGAAGCAGAAGATTTGTTGTGGTGGTTTGTGATAAGTTACCAGTAAAAGGGAATATGAAACATAAGGTAATGGGGGATTGCAAAAATAATACAATATTTTGGGAAAAGTTTAAAAATTAATATAAATGGGAAGGACTTAGATGTATAAATATGGATTTGATATTATATGGGAAGTATGAAAGACAAAAGAAATGTGATAGTGATAAATGGGATAAATATTGTGGTGATATGGGTGAAGGGGAAAATAAGGTGTGATGATTTGTTATATAATAAAAAAGAGCATGAAGATATTTTATATGAAATAAGAAAATGGCTATAGAACAAAGGATGAGGTAGTGGAAAATGTAAAAGGTTGAAAGAAATGAATGTTTAGATAGTTTAATGTGGGTGCAAACGATTGAAATTTAAATATATTGGTTAAAGTTTGAAATAACTTATGGTATGAAATGAATGAAGATATAAGTAGGAAAATTATAAATAGGTTGAGATATTTAACATGAGCTGTGAAACATTATGCTTTATTATTGCATGGTCCAGCTGCGTCAACACTCACTGTCTGTTAACTTCTGACCACAAGTTACCCCTGTTTCTCCACCTCTGTTTTACCCCTGTTTCCTCACTTCTCTGAAATATCAGATTTGCATTTCTAATCCTGCAATGTGCTGTTACACTAGCTGGTGTTTTTAATTTAGCTGTGTCAATTGTTTTCATTTTTTTCTTTTCTTCTCTTCCTGTTTCCATCCCCATAGGACTATCAGATACCCATCTGCATCATTTATTCTTAAATGTCCCCCAGTACTATTGCTTGGAGCTGGGACTGCACCAAGGGTGGCTTGGGCAGAGGAAGTGGAGAAGAGCAGCTTACAGTGTCATATACACTTGTTCTGCATGCCAAGGTGGGAAATACTTTTTTGTATGCCTTAAATGGGTAGAGCTAGTAATATCACAAACATCATGAGACAAGGAATTAGCCAGCTGCATACCTGCAGACACAGTAATTGAACCAGCAATCTGTTTTGTGATTATGACACTTCCCCAGCACTGGATATGTTATCTTATCATGAACAGAAACCCCTCTGTCCTGCATTGCACAAGCTGCCAAGTTGTTCATTCCCAACCCTCCATGGCTCCTCCAGCACCTGAGATGCTAATCAATCGAAGGTTATGATGATCATCATAAGTGTTCCATCCCTTTATGCCATGGAGCAAGTTCAATGGTCATTCTGATTGTAAAGCCACTAAGCTTTTTCTGACAGATTACACTGTCTGCTACACCACAGTCATACCTCTCAACTTGGAAACATCAAACATCTGGACAAAAACCCACGAAAAGTAGGTACAACTAGCCAAAAATTGGGACACTTATTAACATAAAATTTGCATGCATAATCATGTAATCCTGCCCACTCCAGTGGAATTGTGGGATACCAACATGAAGACTGAAGTCACTAAATAATAACAAATAATAGCAGACATTCGAATTTCAGACTTTATAACTCTCAGAAAATACATAATAATGCAACACTAGTTATTCTAGCAACTATCTGAGTTCACAGAAGCAATATTTAATGTCTGTCCCACCATTATTTTTGGCTTTGTCCAGATTTGTTGCTCTGAGAGACTGAGAGGTATGATGGCAGTTCGAAATAATGATTACCAAACATGGAGTTTTAACAATCATTAAAGTATCTGCGAAATACCTTGTAGTTCACTGAAAAGCAACAGGCTTATTGAAATGGTGTTTGCTCCTGATGTAGCTGCAACAGCCTTCCATCACAGGTATGATATATTGATATACCAGCAGCACACACATTGTACAACAGTAAAAGCATCTACATGTAGACTCTTATAAGCAGAAGAAGCACATATTTTAAATATTATTGGTCAGTACAACACAGTCGCGTGGGTTTCCTCCGGGTGCTCCAGTTTCCTCCCACATCCCAAAGACATGCAGTAGGTGGATTGGACACTCTAAATTGGCCCTACGCATGAGTGCGTGCATGTGTGTGCCTTCTGTGGAAGGTTGGGCGCTGGGCTGGCAACGCGACACTGTAAAAACTCCATTGCCAATCTTGAGCGGACAGATGATCCGCTGTGGCAACCCCTAACCGGGAAAAGCCGAAAGAAGAAGAAGAAGTGGTCAGTACCACACAAGTATTCAAAGCCACAGGAAAAGCCACATATTTGAACTACTCATTATAATTTTCTATGATAGTTTATAAGGAAGCAAACTACCATTACATAAATATCCACTAAAATTTTCCCGTGAATGCAGATGAAAAGTTTTTCTTTATCTCTCTTCACTAACAATGAGAGACATCACATTAGATTTTCACTGGCTGTAGACTGTAACTTTACAAATACTCTGACAGATTAAACTGACAAAGTATAAAGTGGATTTGATAAAATCAATGATAAGCACCTCCTGCTTTAAACAGTTTTAAGTGTCCTTTCAGCTTCAGAACTTGACGGTAGCATCTATTTTATGAGTTCTGCCATTACAACGTTGACAGTCACACCAGGAGGTTGAGCTTGCTATTGCGCATTGTAATGATTCTTAATATAAAGAAACAATCCCCACAATTTACAACATTTAGAAAAGCTAAACTACTTAGCCGTGCTCTCTGGACTATTTGACTTGACTTTTGACTGTTTGTTTACCACCAGAACTATACACAATAAAAAAGTCAATAACAAAACATTTACATCCCTTTCCACAAACACACATGGGGAAAAACACACATGACACTATCCCTTCAGCAGGCTATGTATGCACAAGATGTCATTCACACCATAATGAAACATTTCCCACAACAATCCCATCCCTTCAGTAGTTTCAAGTATATGTACAAACACCAAAATTAAACATTTCCCCCCCACTATGTCCAAGTATGTAAAAGCACCAAATGAAACATTTCCTCCACCGATCCCTTCAGTAAGACAAGGTCCAGCATTCATAGTCTGGGACTTTGCATTTTTGTTGTAGTAATCCAATTCCATGAAGAGCAATGCTATGGGTATGCAAACCAAGGACTTTCAGGATGACAACGAAAATGTGGAGGCTTTTTTATAAAAAACAAAAGCTCCCAAACAAAAGTGTAATGTAGCTAACTACACACACATACACACACACACACACACACACACACACACACACACACACACACACACACACACACACACACACACACCTAGAAGCATTGTTTTGTCATCCATTCTCTACTTAAGAAGGAAAAGCAACAGGAATCACAGTCTTGAATCTTGTAGTCATTTTCTTTCTTTTACCTGGAGGAGCTGGGACCAGGGGAAGAACTGGTCAAGAATAAGATAAATGTTCTCATTTCTTCTCTGAAACTGCAAGCAATGTGTGTGCAGCAGTGCACTGATAAGAAGGGAAGACTGGTCCAACGACTTAGCCTGCAGCTTGACGGCTGCACTTTAACTTAAGTAGCAATGATTAAATGAATGGCTTGTTCTAATTTGTATTGTATTTTTTTTATTCTTTCTGATGTGATGTCTGTATTTTATCTGTATTTTTATTTGTCTTGTTTTTTTCTGGAGATTTTCTCCCCGTGTCTCCACTGAAAATGGATTACCAGCCCAGTCGGACACTGCCCGGTAAAAAAATGTAAAATAAATAAATTAATTATGAAAAAGAACACAAGTGTGGTGTAGGCAAATAGTTCAGCCAACAATTCAGTCCAAAAATAGCAAATAAAATGGATTAACCAAACCATGGCAAGCAGTAGATTAATGATGAAAACCTTGTTTAATGGTAAGCACTTTCACAGCATGTATAGCTGCTTCATTAGACACTCCAATAGTAAAATAACAAGCTTTTAAACCAATGACAACCAATAAAATTACACATACAATTACATATGTTAATGAAACAATTACTTATTTAAAGGCATATAAGAATTATATATATAGAAAATTATATATAAGAAATTCATATAAAAGTTTTTATAAAAATTTTTTAAAGATTTTTTGAAACTTAGGGTCTTCATCTATACAGTCCCTTAGCTTGTAGAACCAGTTTTATGGACACTTTATCATTAATCCCCCTACCCATGGTAGCTCTCATCCTGATAAGCCAATTTAACTCTGCTGTTTTGGTTTTATTTCTAATGGCCCCCCTCTTTCATTACTAAGGACCTTTTCTACTGCCATAAATTTGAATGTATGAGTACAACCATGTGAAATTACATGTTTAGCTAGAGCATTTGAATCAGCACCCCTGGATATTTCATATAAGTGCTCCCTCATACGCTCTTTGAGCATACAATTCGTCTTTCCTATGTAGAAAGAAAAACATTGTGTAAAGTAATCTAAATAAACAAGATTCATATTGTTGCATTCTGACCTCATTTTAAATTCCCATACTTTTCTCGTATCAGGGTGAGTAAGTTTACTGCTGCTGTCTATAAATCTGCAGTAGTTACATCTCTTACAGGGGAAGGTGCCCATAGGACTGTTATCAAGTTCATAAGGATATATATCTTTAGGACCACATAAGAGTCTCTTAAGGGATTTTTTTTTGTTTTTAAAGGTATAACTGGGTTTACCTCCTACAATATCTTTCACCTATTCATTAGTGCAGAGTATATCCCAACATTTCACAAAAATATTTTGTAACAACTTTATATTATTGGAATATGTAATTGGTATATGCATATATTTTGTTACTTTATTTCCAGTATTGATTTCAGTGGTAGCTTCAGAAAAATATGGTTTCCCTCTTTCCCTTCTATTCATGGGTACTTTGAGAAAGAATACCTACAACTTCTTTCTCCATATAACCCCTGTCAATAAATTTCCCTTTAAGACTGTCTAGTTCTTCCAAAAACTTATTGGCCAAAAGAAAAAGAAGATTCAAAGGGACCTACATGATTTCACGTCAGGTAGGGTATTTGCTTGGCCAAGGAATAGATTGAATTCAGTAAATTTGCCGAACAACAGTGAAACGCTCACTTCTCTTTTAAGAACTGAAGCTAATAATGTTCCTGCTTCTCAAAAAGTTGCCCCTTTAAGGAATGAAATTACTGCTGGTTCCCTTGAGCAGGAAGTGGCTACTATGCCTTTGAATTATGTAACATTGCATGCAACAGTCAGCACACCCATGAATGAGGAAACAATGTATACTACTAACTCTGCAGCATCTAGACATACTACTTCTGAAATAGGGGGAGCATGAAAAAAGAAAGGAACCAAAGTGATCAGCATTCCATTGGAAAAGATTGCTTCTGGGTCCAATATACATCTTCAGAGTAGACCGGAGGTCAAATTACCTTATCCAATTAATACAATGCATTTTCGGGAGTGATCCAACAGCCGAGGAAGGCTGAAAAGAAAAGCTTCACTAGAGGAAGAGAATCCAATAACCATCAAAAAATGTGGTCACAGGCGAGAAATCACTGATATGGAACATTTCATCTAAAATATTAACCCCATTTGAAACAAGTGTGCTTCAGAAAGGTATGACTTTTATACCAGCAGATAATATGAGGTTAACGGATAATATTGTTGAACATAAAATGTTTACTCATAATTTAATGCTGAAATTATATTTTGGTAATGTGAGTAATGAGGATGGTTTTGCTAATGCATTTCGTAAAAATAGTACATTCATACCTAAGAATAAGAGAGTTTGCATTAAAGAAATATATTACCTATATGATAGTGGGACTAAAACAAATAACTTTTCTAATTTAAACTCTTTGAAAAGGAAGCATTATTATCTTTACAGAATGATAAATTGATTTCTGTAAGGCCTGCTGATAAAGGAGGGCCCCAGGTTGTTATGGACTATTCCTATTACAAAGACATTATGACTGCAATGCTGAATGGCCTTAAAGTATATGACAAAATTGAAAATGATAAAGTAAAACAATGCATTATGAATGTATATAACAACTAGTATGAATGTTTACAATTTCATATTATTAATATTGAACTGTTTAGATAATTAGTGGTCAATGAACCTGTGATACCCATCATACAAGGACTAACTAAGATACATAAGCACCCTACACTACCCCCTATGTGACCTATTGTCGCTGGTAGAGGATGGTGTATGGAACCGTTAAGTATCTACGTTGAGAAACATCTTAAACCTGTGTTGGTCAGAAACAATAACATACTTCAGGACACCAAACAATTTTTGAATGATCTGTATACATTCACGAGTAGGAGACAAGTCAGTAGTAGTTGTTTAATGGTTACTTTAGATGTTCAATCTTTATTTACCTCCATACTGAATGGTATTGGATTAGGTATGCTTAGAAAATATCTTTTAGATGATGCCACCTATGAACTTAAATATGTGGAATTACTTGCATTGTTTGTGGAACTCATCCTGGAAAACAATATTTTTTTTGTTTGATCATAAAATATACAGACGAATTAATGGCGTAGCTATGGGCACATCATGTGCCAATAGCCACGCCAACATTGTCATGGCTAACTGAGAAAGAAATTACCACCCTAGGTTTAAAAATTTAGGACAGTTAATATTCTATCAACGATTCATCAATGATTTGTTTCTGTTGTGGGAAGGAGATGGACAATCACTAAAACAATTTTATGATACTATCATTTTCTTAAATTTACCATCAATAGCTCAGAAAACATAATTGATTTTTTGGATGTGAGAATAATGAGGGATGATACAAGAAAATTTGATACAATGATTCACAGAAAGGAATGCCATTGGGGTAGTAATCTTCACAGACAGAGTATGCACCCGAACCACATTTTTTAAGAATATTATTAAGGGCCAGGGTTTGAGAACATCAAGAATAGTAGCAAATGATGATATGTTTTTGGAAGAACTAGAGAGTCTTAACGGTAAATTTATTGACAGGGGTTATATTGAGAAAGAAGTTGCAGGTATTCTTTCTCAAGTACCCATGAACAGAGGGAAAAGAGGGAAACCTTATTTTTCTGAAGATACTGCTGAAATCAATGCTGGAAATAAAGTAAAGAAATATATGCATATGCCAATTACATATTCCAGTAATATAAAGTTGTTACAAGATATTTTTGTGAAACATTGGGATATACTTTGCACTGACGAAGAGGTGAAAGATATTGTAGGAGGTAAACCAAAAAAAGTTATACCTTTAAAAACAAAAAATCCCTTAAGAGACTCTTATGTGGTCCTAAAGATATATAGGCTCATGAACGTGATAACAGTCCTATGGGCACCTTCTCCTGTAAGAGATGTAACTACTGCAGATTTATAGACAGCAGCAGTAAATTTACTCATCCTGATATGAGAACTGTATGGGAATTTAAAGTGAGGGCAGAATGCAACAGTATGAATCTTGTTTATTTAGCTTACTGTACACAGTGTTTTTCTTTCTACATAGGAAAGGCGAATCGTGTGCTCAAAGAGCATATGAGGGAGCACTTGTATGATATATCTAGGGGTGCTGATTCAAATGCCCTAGCTAAACATGTAATTTCACATGGTTGGACTCATACATTCAAATTTATGGCAGTAGAAAGGCCCTTAGTAATGAAAGAGGGGGAGACATTAGAAATAAAACCGAAACAGCACAGTTAAATTGGATCATCCGGATGAAAGCTACCATGGGCAGGGGGATTAATGATAAAGTGTCCATAAAATCGGTCCTATAAGCTAGGGGACTGTATAGATGAAGACCCTAAGTTTCAAAATTTTTTTTATAAAAACTTTTATATGAGTTTCTTATATATAATTTTCTATATATATAATTCTTATATGCCTTTAAATAAGTAATTGTTTCATTAATGTATGTAATTGTATGTGTGATTTTATTGGTTGTCATTGATTTAAAAGCTTGTGATTTTAAACTGGAGTGTCTGATGAAGCAGCTATGCTTGCTGTGAAAGCGCTTACCATTAAACAAAGTTTTCATCATTAATCTATTGCTTGCCATGGTTTGGTTCATACATTTTATTTGCTAGTTTTGAAATGAATGAATTAATTAATTAATTAATTAATTAATTAATTAATTAATCTAAAACAAAAAAACACTATATCAGCTTCTGTCAGTCATCTAGTCAGTCCAGTCCTCCACCGCTCCGTTCATTGACTTTGATGCTGCTGCTGCAACCACATTGCCCAATGGAAAACATAACAGACTCAGAGAGAGTACACAACCCCTCGAACCCTCAGCCGAATTCCGGCAGGCTGGCAGTCTGCTCACAAAGCTGATGTCATCGCGCATGGCCCTGCAGATGATGACGTCAGCAAAAAATTCACCAAAAAATTTTTGAAAAAAAACCCTGGGAAATTCGGGAATTAAAGGGACCACTTGAAAATTCATGGCACCCCATTATTTTGAACCCAAAACCAGTAAATACAGAGGACTTCAGTATGGTTGAGAGGTATGACCACAGAACATAGTTAGTATTCTCCACATCCCTCCATATCTTCCAACTTTTCATCTTCTCACTTACAACTTAACCACACCCCATTTTGCCTTTCCAAATGTTACCTACCTCGTTTTTCCTGATCTTGCTTTACCCTCCCCAGTGTCGACAATTGTAGGTGGCGTTATGCTTCAGTATATGTATAATTCCACTTCTTGCTTTTTTTCTGTTCATGGAACTACAGTTTTAAGCATTCTTAAAACTACCATGTAAATACAAGTGTTATATGTACAGTTTTTGTCTTCTGTCCTTCTCTTCATAGATTGGGATTTGAATTTATAATTACATGTCTTTTAAAAGTGTAAATGCAAATATGATTGCTCTGCATCGGCTCACTGTATTTTAATTTGTATCACAATTTTCAACTATGCATGCTCCTATTAGTTTTGTTACCATCTTCATTTTGCTTTTGCCCAGATCATAAACAAAATGGATCCTAGAACTACATCAGTTACTCAGATAGCAAATGTAAAAATAAATAAATAAATAAAAATAAGTGGAAAAGTAGGTACTAAGTGGTTGAGATAGATGAGAGGGCCACCAAAGCACCATCTGGCACATCTTCTGTTTCCAATTTTGGGAAGGGATATTGAAGAATTATTTGCTTAAATTCTTCCACTTAGTTCACCAGGTATTGACATAATTGAACCATCTCTTAATAGAGGAATATTCCTTATGTATACTGTAGTCATCCCAGTGTGTATATTAGTTATCTATACTTATTTATTTATATTCTGTTAGGCTATCTAAAGGGTGAAACAGCATTTTGTTTTGACAAACTTCTTACAAAAAGTGGTCTGCCAAAGCAAAGCAGTTAAGAGATTTGCTCACTTGGTCTCTAATCCTCCATTCACAGAGTTGCACTCCTTACCCATGAATAAAAGAAAACTGATAGACCCATACAGAGCTAGGGGATTGAGTTCTGCTCTCCACCCTTTCCCCATTCTCACCCCATGTGGGGGAAACTTTATAGAGACCTCTTTCATTCCCTCTAACCCTTAAAACAGTAGCATCTCCTTTCTTTCCTCTAATATGTCTTTAATATATTTCATTATTTTCATAAAGGACTTTAAAGTAGTACAACTGATAACACCACTACACCAGCACCTTAAATGATTTAGGCATGGTTACAAAGACCTTAATGTTCATCCGTAATATATGTGCATTCCTACAACACAATTCTAGTGCTTTCTTTAGGTGCTGTAGTAGTATTTGGTGGCATTGCCTTGGGGAATTCATTCCACGGCAGAATTCTGCTAACAAGTTCTACCTTTTACTACAACAATAGCATTTTTCTTAGCATACACACAGACAACTAGTTTAATACCTTGCTTTTTGCCTGCCCCTGCACCAGACTCAAGAACCTTAGGTGTTCAATTTATTACCCATTTTCTCAACCACCCCCAAAACCAATCAAAATAATAATAGCACTTGCTGTTGGTTTCTCACCATGTTAAATACTTAGTTAGGAAACATTTTGTCTAATTCTGGGCCAATCAAAACTTATAATGTCCACAACCCTAATCCCAGTAAATTACAAACAGCATGAAACATTAGCTCCAGACCTATCTTAGCAACTCCATCCAAGTTTCATATTTTCATAGCCTACTTCTTAAACACTCCATATTCCCTAAGCATAGGCCTATTAAACAATGTTTGTGCTATTTCTGATCTGCAAGTTCCTTCTCCAATAGCTAAATTGTTAAAAAAATAAGTAACAAATGCTAATAATCTATGTAATAAATGGGAACTCCCAGAAATACGGATCTTGTATTATAGATCAAATTTAACTGTTTATGTATCTTGGCTTGAGTGTTATCTTTGTCCAACCAAATTTGGTGCAATACATTATGAGTTACATTATAAACAACAGTCCTAAACTGACAGTGGGAGAAGAAATATTTTTTGGCATATAAAAGTATACAAACTTATCTAGTTCTTCAAAATATAACACCAAATGATCATGGCCCAAACTGGTTAGTAATATAAACACCCATACAACTATACTAAGTTACTTACTGGGTTGGCCTACATCCTGCCTCAAACTGCAGCAAGTATCCTAAAGATTTCTTATAATTGTTCCATAAGTATAACTCTGAGGAACTATATTGTTTTATTACTGGACTTCGATATAAATTGCCCAGGTCTGGATATAAATCATTACTTGACAGAGTTATTTCAATGTATGACCTCATAATTCATAACAGAAGCAACAAGATTAAACTCTGGTTCATCAAAGGGTAACTTGTTGGATATCCTATTACAAACAAAGTCAAGAGGTTAGCTGAATTTCTAATCCACCTAAACATATTAAATGACCATTTCCTTGTCTTCATACACTGGACATTCAACCATCCTGAATGCATACCTATAACAGTTTCTTGGGGGCCCATATCATACTCCAAAGACACTGCCTCACTGTTGATACTGGACTCTATGGCCTGAGAGAGCACTTGTGAGGAGAAGCATGTGAGCAAGACTCTCCATATAATCCTCTACAGTCTAGCACATATTCAGGATAACGCAGTCCGAAAATACTAAGGCAGTTAAGGGGGAAACAAATGTGGCTGCCTTAAGAGCACACTTAAGTCACATCTTAAGTAGATGACTATGGCATATGGAAGGATACACAAGACACAAACAAATGTATAGATTGCAGAACTCTAAAACTGCTCTGCTATCCAAGCAGTCAAGGTAGGTAATCTCAGACATGTACAAGAGCAATGTGCAGGATATCGTAAGTGATTGTGGAATTCCACTAGGTAATTTAGAACCTGACAAAGAAGGCTCAAAGTTCATTTACAAGTGCATCATTGCTGTTGCTTCCAGTGACTTATCCAAAGCATGTCCGTGTAATCTAATTAAAGCACATATTTTTACTTGGCATCATCCCATTCATTAACACCACCATTCAGTATGAAGTAATGTGTAATAATTGTCTATACTGATTTTTTTTTCACTGTTGGCTAAATTCCACTGTATCAGCCAAGAAAGAATTATCCTTTGTTGGAATCTATCCAACTCTCTTAAGGACAGGTTCCCCCAGTAACATCTAAGCACTTTGCACATATTATTAATCAGTCCCACATATTATTAATCAATCTATTTCTTCCGAAGATATGCCCACAGACTTTAAGCATACAGTAATTATTCCCTTACCTAAAGTAAACAAAACATATCCTTCACATAATTTCAGACCTATCTCAAATATTAAACCATTAGCACGGATCTTAGAAATAATAGCTTAGAACTTACTATAAAATAATATGGCCTTCTGGTACAGCTGCGACATGGATTTAAAATGGGTATAGTTCTCCCTCCGTTATCTGTAAGATTACAAGTACTATACTTGACAATATGAAAAAAAAGGTTTCTTTACAGGGGAAGGTTGTATTTACAAATATGAATCCTACTTTTGAAACAGTAAATCATCCCATCCTCTTGGTTAGAATTAGAAACTCTTGGTTTAGGAAGGGTTCCCTGGATCGGCTTCACAGTTACATAAATGACAGGATGTTTAACATAGTGCAGTGCACCTCATCTTCACATCTGGGTACTTTTTTGCATGTTCTCTTCAAGAGTCTGCTCTCAGAATGATTCTCTTTCTTAACTTTTTATCAATTACTTTGTTTTTGACTTTACAGGACTTTATTTCACTCTTTATGTGAATGAAGAAATCTTGCTGTAAAGCTAAATCCGTACAGTGGGATATTCAAACTGAGCTTTCTAGACTGTAGCACTAGCTTAGAAATATCGAACTTACAAGCTTACAGTCAATATAAAAAAAAACTCTGTAATGTTGTCTGATACAGCTATGAGGCTTGAGGGAGCTTCATCTCTTAATCAGCAAACATCCATGTTTCTTATGTACAGACTTGACTAGACTCTGCATATTAATTTCTGCACTGAAAATACACTAGACAAAGTACTATGGCACACAAGGATTAGTTACAAATGTGTTAGTAATCTTATAAAATCAAGGACAGCAATCAGAATAGCGGTTTTGATCCCAAAATGGGATGCGGCCTGCCAGTAACTGCACCAAACTCCCTTCTTATCACCAAACTGCTTCAGAATTCCATCAAAAATGTGCAGGTTTGTATCTTTGCCCGGAACCAGTGGGTATCACTGCCTTGTTCTAGAGAAGGCAAAATGGTTACATATCATGGCAAAGGCCATATTTCTGCCATCCAACTTTATTTTAAAACTGTTAAAAGTTAGTGACTGTCCACTGCTAGCAAACAAACTAACTGTATCTGACTCCAAGTACCCATTGAGATCACACAGTTGAGGAGAGTCAACATTACTTAGACCTCCATTTCAGCTGTCAAGGGTGAGGCAGCCTTCAAGAACATACTCCTGCCAAGTGCAACCAACAGTCAGTCAATATTACATGTGAAACATTTTCTGAGGTATTTAAACCAGATGCTTCCCCCATGCTTTGTTAAATCTAATCTCCCTGAAATTTCATCCAGAAGAAAGAAACTAGACAAAGCTTCAGGTGAATGAAACCTACAATAAAGAATTTTTGTAGGGGGAGAGGGGTCCAACCCCTACTCACTTTTGTGAGATATTTATGTGTGTGTGTGTGTGTGTGTGTGTGTGTGTGTGTGTGTGTGTGTGTGTGTGTGTGTGTGTGTGTGTGTGTATATGTATATATATATATATATATATATATATATATATATATATATATATATATATATATATATATATATATATATTAACAATGTATATTAACCTCACAATCACACAACCATGGAGAAAAGAGAAAAGCCTAAAGCCTACACACACACACACACACACACACACACACTGAATGACTGCCAGCGAACAAAGCAATCACTACTGCAAAGATTTCACAATCTGTGATGAAACTATGGTTACCATTGGTGGGTGTCCCCCATCTCCATAGTTGCATGCCTGTGGAGTTAAAGAAGTAAGGAGATGTGTGGTACAAAGAAGGCTTGTCTTCGTCAAAAATTATGTTTATGGCATTTTCATGGCAGGTTCATCAAACTATCAGACTAGTTTGAGCTCTTTGGATTGAAGAAGTTGAAATCAGTGGGTTGTACATCAACTTTTCATTGAGGATTCAGTGCAGTTTCACTTTCTATGAATTATGGTGGGAGAAGGTCTATTAATTTCCTTTTTCTAGAAATTTTTGTTTTGTTTTTGACAGGAATCTTGGGGTGAAAAGAGTCATTTGTACATACATTTTGAAGCTGTTGTTTCTCTTTGCTTACCATATGCCTTTGTATTGAATTGTACTTAAATAATCTTGTGTTAAAATTATGTGTTTCCCTAGCACATGCATCCTACATTGAGGCTTTATTAGAAAACAGGATTTTCACTTTGGAAGCAATATAATTAAGAAATCCTGTGAGAATAATCAATGAAGGCATTTTGTTTAAAAAAAAACATAACGTGACTGTATTAGATTAAAGTATTTTCAAGAATTGTCATCACATGATCTGTTTACTATATACAGACATGAATTACATAAGGAATACAAAAAAAATATTTGAAGATGAAAGAATTGGATGAAAAACATAACATCTTCTACAGCCAATTTGGTTCTCTTAGTAAGATGCATTATAACCTCGTTGACTTTTATTTGCTCACTACTGGCAGAGAACATGGCTGAAATGGTACGTTTTTAGAACAAATAATTTACTAGATCATCAAACAAACAAAAAGAAAATAAAATGTGTTCCCTTAATCTATAAAATATGTGCTCTAGTTAGAAGAATGGAGGTTGTAACATCATAACTGCACAAGACAACAAACACGTTACCAACACAAGCATTTTTTTTCAGGTAAAACTGGAAAAGGCACTGCAGTTGCTTCAGAATTTGCTGAAATTGGCACTGGAAAATCTAAATGAGGAAGAAGAGAAGACAAAACGGCTGTTGGTATGTTTACATTTTGAAAATACCCCCACCCTGAAAAAGATCAACTGATATTCAACCAATAAAAAAAAAAATATTTTTATTGCTGTTATTTTGATGGCTTGGTCCATATGAATACATGTACATTTATATATATATATCTATATCTATATCTATATATATATATATATATATATATATATATATATATATATATATATATATTTATAGAGTGTGTGTATGTGTATGACATTTCAGCAAAATGTCATTACACTGAACCACAAAACACTGATCTTATAAAGACTGAAAAACAAAAAAAAAAACATGAGAAAACATCTTTTTTTGCACCCACGCCTCTGCTAAAAATATATATACTAACTCGGAAGGGGCAAAATTCCCACTCCCCTCTGTACCACTATCATGGTCAGGAAAAGCCAGTACGGTTCAGTTAGCTAATTTTTCAAGTCAGTTGTACAGGTTTTTCCATGCTTTGATAAAACGCCTCTTCGATGTAAAGTCGGTAACCTATATGTGTATATGTGTGTGTGTGTGTATACATATATATATATATATATATATATATATATATATTTGCTCGACTGAGCAAACGTCCAAATCCAAATCCATAATAACCGAACACACTTTAACAAAAGAGCTTTTATCGAAAAAGCGCTTTCATTAAAGCGTGTTACAAAAAAATAAATAAGACACTACATTTACATTTTAGCATGGGGGCTTTGCACCCCTGCACCCCGCATGTGGGGGGCTGTGCCCCCCTATACCCCCCTACTTTAATATTCTCCCTCCAAGACCGCACTACAGTGGGGGAAAGGGAAATTTCCCTTACCCGCACCGTATTACAGCCTCGGCAAGAGACATATTTACACAAAAGTGCTTCTTCGGTGAAAAGCACCTTTGCATAAGTATGCCCGGCCGTTTGGATTTCGGTCATTTGCTCAGTCAAGCAAACGTCCTAGATCCATATATATATATATATATATATATATATATATATATATATATATATATATATATATATATATATATATATATAAAATCTTTCATTGACAACTTATTCAATGACCCTTATCCATCAAAACTAATGTCAGCGAACATTGAAATTTTTAACCAATTGGCCACTACCTCACCAAAACACACATTGCATTAAATCAAACCTGCCCAAGTGGGGGCTTTGCCCCCCACACCCCCTTAATGATATATACCATCTCTGAGATCTCACTACGATGGGGAAAAGGGCAAAGTTGTGGTGTTATTCAATTGGTTACTTACCCTGTAAAAACTTTTGATGTTCGCTGAAGTTAGTTTTGATGGATAGGGGTCGATGAATAAGTAGTCAATGAAAGAAGATTTCAGTGATCTAATATAGAACCATGTATGTGTGTGTATAGATAGATAGATAGATAGATAGATAGATAGATAGATATAGCTTCCCTTTTAAATGAACGAAAAGTGTAAATGTTGAACGGCCAAAAAAACAAAAAGAATGTTCTTCGAAATGAGTACTGTGGGGGGCTGCATCCCCCACCCCAGCCCTACCCCCCACTAATTATATATACTAACTCCGAGATCACACTCCAGTGAAGAAAGGAAAAAATTTCCAGCCTTCACTGTACCGTGATCTTACAATAGCAATATCGAGGAACGGCCTTTTCATTTATTTGGCCGTTCAACATTTCCACTTTTCATTCATTTAATAGGGACCCTATATATATATATATATATATATATATATATATATATGTGTGTGTGTGTGTGTGTGTGTGTGTGTGTGTGTGTGTGTGTGTGTGTGTGTGTGTGATACAAGAGATTTTATATATGCATATATATATATATATATATATATATATATATATATATATATATATATATATATATATGGGTTCACTACATATGACCGAAAGTTCATATGACTGAAGCCCATTTGAATGAGACCTAATGGCCAAAAGTTCATTTGACCAAAAACCCATATGACCGAAAACTGATTTGACTGAAAAACAGCACTGGCAGGTATATGCCCTGTTCCCCACTGTAGTGCGACCCTGGAGTGAGAATATATTGTTAGGGGGGTGTAGGGGGCACAGCCACCCACATTGGTGGGTGTGGTGGGCATAGCCCCCCACATTTTGCAACCAGTTTTTACTGATGTTGTATGCTTCAATGCATTTTTAATGGATATACATGTATATAATAGTGCATAAACTATTTGGTCTCAGTCAAATGGGCTTTAGTCATATGAACTTTCGGTCATAGGTAGTGAACCCATATATATATGTATATATATATATATATATATATATATATATATATATATATATATATATATATATACATTTATTATGTATAGCATGCTTGTGTGTGAGAGATTTAAAAGCATCTATTAATCATTAATTTACTGATTTTCTAGTAACTACTATATCTTATTCAAGGTAATGAAGCCTATCCCAGTAGTTACTGGGCATAAGACACAGAAGCATTGCCTGGGCAGGACACCATTCTATTGCATGACCCTGAAATTCCCATACATACTTACATCTTTAATGGCAACAAAAGCACACATGGACATGTGAAGAACATGCAGACTCCATGCAGAAGGTACACTGGTCAGAAACTAAACAAGTGGACAAAGCATTCTGAAACAGTAGCTCAACCTTCTGTGTCACTGTTTTGGCCTAAAGTAATCTTTGTGAGTTTAAGTGATGTGTACATCAACGGGTCTACCTGATAACACCAACACGCCAAAACACCGACAACGAAATAACCAACACGACAAAACCGAAAGTTCAAAACATGAAACTTTACATGCCCGACAAACCACAATCCCGACAATCAACAAAACAAATACCTTTTCCTAAACACACACACACAACACAAGCACACCAAAAACCTTACAAACCTACACTAAACCATACATACACAACTATCTATGCACTAACCTTAACCCAAACCCTAACCCTAAGGTCCTTCACTATCGCACACTTGCCTTACCCGCACCCTAACTAACTTAATCTGCCCCTAACCCTTAAGTCTGTCACTATCGCACACTTACCTTACCAGCACCCTAACCCTAACTCACTTAATCCGACCCTAACCCTTAAGTCTGTCACTATTGCACACTTTCCTTACCCACATCCTAACCCTAACTCACTTAACCCGCCCCTAAACCTAAAGTCCATCACTATTGCACACTTACCTGACCCGCACCCTACCCTAACGTCTGTCACTATCACACACTTACCTTACCCACACCCTGACCCTAACGTCCGTCCCTATCGCACACTTACTTAACATGTTGGTGTTCTTAGCGTCGGGATTCTCAACTGTTGGTCTTCTCCATTTTTGATCTTCCGGTGTCGGTTATCTCGTTGTCGTTCTTCTCAGCTTTCAGTGTTATCAGGTAGACCCACATCAACTATAGTACATATAACATTACATACTGCCAGCTATTGAGCTCTGCCTCAGTCCCTGTAAGAAGTACAGTAAGACATAAGGAAAAAGCTTTGGTAAATCAGGAGAGAAGGAAAGAATATATACAGTCAAATGGGAAATGAATCTGTACAGTCTCTTGAGTCGCATTTGGCTGATGGAGTATTTCAAAACATTTTCCAAACTCTCATAGAGGTTGTATAACCACAGACGATGTTATATTAGGGAAGACGGAGCAGAAGATGTGCAGAAGTCTCTGCAATTTACCAGGGGTCACCATTTTTTTAATGATGTGAGTTAATAGTCTCCCAGTCAAAAATAACTTGATGGATTGTACCATAATCATGAAAATTCAAGAAAGAAAGCATCAATAATTGTTAAGAATGTAAAAGTAAGAGTGCAGGAGAAATTTCATTTAGTAACCAAAAGAGGAAGTAGCAGTTTCTTTAGATATGTTCATGAGCATAGGAATATAAAAAAAGGACATACAAATAGTACACAAAGAAGGAAAGGAACATGAACATAGGACACATTACAAATCAAATAGCTCAAATGTCATTTCAGATGAAGTAAGCTGAAATGGCATTCAAACTGTGATGCAAAATATATGCAACCCCCACACACACACACAGGGCCTGCCTTAGCTGAAATGGCGCCCTAGGCGAAGTGGTGCTCTGGCGCCCCTTAAGCCCCACCCACACCATACTCAAGGAATACCCCATTTGAGCTACGCCCACAGATAGCTCACTCCCACCCACAAAAGCCACTCCAGTTCTTTCAGTTTTTTAAATGCATGCAAAATCAGTCATAATGTAACAGATACCATGACTGAGAACAAGAGGTACAAATTTTAGCGTAAACAATTTTCCGCTTCCGTCATAAGACTTCAGAAAACTACACATTCAACTATAAAAGAACTTTCAGTTTAAAAATGTCTATGAACCAAAAAATACATTTTCATCTCACAATTAAATGACATCACAAACTTAACTGTTAAAGACATACTATTCAAGTGAACTGTATGGTTCTGTAAGAAACATTTGATGTTAGCTACATCGTTCAAATCTGGTGCCTTGTCAGGGTTTAAAATACGCACCCCTTATGTAATGTGTTCCCTGCTCCAAAACTGAAAAAAAGAAAATTATTATTATTTTTTTATAGTTAAATGCATAGTTTTCTGATGGAGTCTTATGACAAAAGCGGAAAATAAATTGTTTACACTAAAATTTGTGCATCTTGTTCTCAGTCTAAGTTCCAGTTTTTGTGGTTAATTCAATTAAGATACCAATGAAGTGACTCAATTATAGGATGATACTGGGCTATTGGCCTGGAGGCCCTTAAGCCTAGCCAAGAATTTCACCCATGTTCCCACAGTCAGCACATGTTTTCCCTGTCCTGCAGGGACACAGGTGGGAACCCAGAGGTGTATTTTCTGTTTCCCAGACAGTCTTCCAGGTTCCTCTTAGAGAGCTAGTGAGGATGAGGAACATATTTGTTCTAGAGGCTATGAACTCTTAATACCACTGTACTCTCCTCACATGCAGTGCCCTTGCAGTTAGTACTTTGTTTTAAACAGGCAAAAGTCTATTATCAACTAAATCTCTCCCAAAAGAAGACTACCAAGAAAGACTTTGCCTTTACAATGATCCCTACATTTGTTTGAAGAAAATTTAAAGACAGAACAAGATAAACAGGAAGCACCAAAGAGTTTGTTGAAAAGCAAGGTACAAGCACTGAAAGGAGATGGTCCCACTCCAACAATCATCCAACGAAATGTAGAAGTGCTTTTCTCCCCGGGTCTATGCTGAAAATGGGCCACTAAGCTCAGTCAAACTAACCCGGTCAACAAATGTAAAATAAATAAATAAATGTGAATGTAAAATATTGTGATTCACTTTTTTTGAACCTTTTGCAACAAAAAAGGTTTTAGTTGATGTAGTATATATATATATATATATATATATATATATATATATATATATATATATATATATACGTTTTAAAACAATCTAAACTTTGTTAAATATTAGCATACAGATGTACAAGAGGTTCACACCCTGATGCAGTCAATCCATTTGCCAAACAATACACAATCCTGCAACTCTAAAGTATTCTTAAAATCTTTATAATTTACAATCTAAGAAAGTTTACAAAGTTCACTGCTGCTGTATATTAAGTCTCCAACATTACTCAGATACACAGTGCTGATGTTCATCGTGGTTCACTGTTACAGTCATTACTGTAGGGTTCTTCCTGCTGGCAGCAGCCCTCGATCGGTCAGAGTCCCAAAGTCGGGTCCGACGTCGGCTGAAGTCGCTCCTGCCCTGACGTCAGTGTGCCAGGGGTATAAAGACCTCAGCCGACGCCATTTTCCCCAGTCTTTCTTGCCGTGTGGTGCCCATAGCAAAACAGTTTGCAAGTGCTGGTCGGCTGACTCCTGTTTATTTTTGGTGGCTTTTGTATTGAAGACTTCTTCTTTTAAGCTAAGTACCCCGTTGGGGAAACCTTTCTCTTGCTCCAGTCCGATGTCAGAAAAAGTTAATAACTGTATTTCTTGTGGGAAGCAAATACCTCATAAGGATTTTCACTCTTACTGTATACCTTGCTTAGGTCTTGACCACAACGTAGCTAATTGTAGGTTTTGTGCTAAGTTTAATCAACGCACTATTAGGCATACTAGGCGAAGTGGTACGATTTTGCCTTCCATTATTTTGGAAAAAGATTTAATTACAATATGTCGTCGGATTCTTATCCGGCTACTGCAGTGTATAAGAGGCACAAGGATAAAGACAGGCCTCTGAGGTCCAAAGTGGACGACTTTATTCAACCAGAGCCAGTTGCCGGTTCATTGGTCGTCAGTGAGGCGCTTTCGCAGCCCCTGTCATCCACCACTTTTGAACCGGTTGCCTGTACCAACTCCTGTGAGGAGCCGATGGGGCCTTCAGAATTTCCAGTGATTGGTCCTCCAGATAATGCTCCCTCAGATGGGTCTGGAGCCGCTGTGCAGGCACTGGCTTTTGAGGGAGTTTTTAGGCCTACATAGCTTCATGTAAAGATGACTCCAGTTTTGCAGTCAAGGACAAAGGCAAAGACTAAGGCTCCAGCAAAGACAAAGCAGCATGCACAGGCACCTTCTGTTCAGGGCCCTCAAAGACAGATGCTTAAAATGGCTGAAGACCTGTTAACTATGATCAGGGGTTCTCATCCCCCTCCTGACAAGAGACCTAGGCTAGAGCTAGATTATGATTCCTCAGATCAAGTTTCGATTTCTTCTGCTTCTTCCTCTGAGCAGGATTATTCCTTCCCTCCTTATGAGGATTCTGATGCTGAAGAATCCCTTCCTTCGGCCTCTCCTCCTGAGGATTATTCATTTGGGGAAACTTTGCATGACATGAGAAAGCATTTTCACTGAGAAGGGCAGGAATACTCTGAATCCAAGAAAAGGCTTAGGGATTTTCTTCTGCTCCCAAAGCATAGACCCCTGGCTATTCCCCCTGTATTGGACATTGTGGATGATGTTTTTACAGAGGCATCTCTCTCTCTCTCCTGATTCTTTTCCGCCTGCTCCTGTCAAACCGGATAGGTATTATAGGGTTCCAGATTCCCACAAATATCTTTTTAAGAATCCTTCAGCTGATCCAGAAACTATTTCTCAGTGCTCTAAGGATGTTAAAGCGGCCTCTGCTAAGAATCCTATTCCCTCTGACCAAGAGTCCAGAGCCTTGGAAAGATGGGGCAAAAAAGTTTATACTTCTGCTACAGTGTCTATTAGAGCTTTGAATTGTCAATTTCATATATTGAAATATCAGCAATACCTTTTGTCTGTGTTAAAGCAAAAGATGTCTGCTGTTTCTGGTGGTACAGACAATAAGGAATTACAGGATTTATTGCATGCTACTGAGTAGGTGGGTAAACATACCCTGCACTGTGGTTTTGATTCTTTGGAGTTTTCTTGCAGGGCTGCAGCAACTGGCGCAGTTATTAGAAAGCATGCTTGGTTAAAGGAGTAAAGTTTGCCTGAGCAGGTTAAAGGAAAACTTTTAGATGTCCCTTTGCAGCACAATGTTTTGTTTGGGGCCAAAGCTGAGGAAGTATTGAAGAAAATGGAAGACAAAGCCAAATCTATGCAGACGTTTAAGGATTTTCTACAGGTACAACCCCCTAGATTTAGCAGGAATTGGCCAGCTAAACCTTGATCCTTTCTGAGCTTGGACAGACCTCAGAGAGGCAGATACAGGCGTTCCAGAGGTAGAGGTCAGGCACAGCCCCCTTTCAGAAATAAGCAGTGGAGTGCCCCCTCTCCCAAGGGAGGAGAAGATAGGTCACAACCTTACAGGAAACAGTCATTATGACTCTCCCTTACTAGCTCCAGGGGCTCCCCTCCTGGATGCGCCTTTGGGAGGAAAAATCTCTCTTTTTTATCACAATTGGAGCCGCATAACCCAAGACAAATGGGTTCTGGACATAGTTTCAAGGGGTTACAAGTTTCATTTCCATACCTTGCCAAAATCAAACGGATGGCCAGATCTGCCAAAGCATCAGTGGGCAGAGGCACAACAGCAAGTTCGGTCCCTCATGGATATGAGGGCCATAGGATTAGTACCAGATTCAGAAATGGGGCAAGGGTTTTATTCAAGACTTTTCCTGGTTCCCAGGAAGGAAAACACATGGAGACCAATCCTGGACCTTTCCGTATTGAACACCTTCCTAGAAATTCCAAAATTCAAGATGCTCACTCTGCAGCAGCTGCTGCCTATGCTGAGCAAGAGCGCTTGGATGGTGACTTTGGACTTGAAGGAGGCTTACCTGCATGTTCCCATACGGCAAGAGTGCAGAAGGTACCTGAGATTCAAAGCGGGCTTGAGGCATTACCAGTTCTCTGTGCTGCCCTTTGGCTTATCTACTGCGCCCAGGGTCTTTACAAAGTGCCTGGCACCAGTAATGGCGTTTTGCAGACAGAAGGGAATTCAAATATAGCCCTGTCTGGACAATTGTCTCATTCAAGAGGACAACAAGGAGACTTTCCTTCACCATCTAGCATTTGTGCAGCATCTTCTCTTGTGCCTACGGTTCACGGTGAACCTAAAGAAATCAACCTGGTGCCCACGCAACAGATTACTTTCCTGGGTGCGCTTCTGAGCACTACAACCAAGATGGCTTATCTGACACCAGACAAAAAAGTGCAACTGGCTTCTTATTTCAAAAATCTGGCTTTAATGAGTCAGTTATCTGCAAGAAAAATTCTGCAGGCTTTGGGTTACATGGCATCCTGCATTCTGTTAATACTATATGCAAGACTGCATATGAGGAAAATACAGTGGTACCTCAAGAGTGTATGGTCTCAGCATTGCCACAGTTTGGAAACAGTGATCGCAATTTTGTCTTGTCTCCAGCAGGAGTTTCTTTGGTGGGCCGAGGCCTGTCTCCAGAACAAGGGGAGGCCTTTCTGTCCCATTCCAGCTAATCAAGTCATAACGACGGATGCTTCAGATTATGCATGGGGAGCCCACATGCAGGGGAAATGTCTTCAGGGTGCCTGGACAGAGGACCAAATGCATCTGCACATAAATTTGAAGGAGATGCTAGCTGTACAGAATGCCCTGACAGCCTTCAAAGATCTTATTCTACCAGGGCAATTACTGATAAAGACAGACAACACTACGGTGATGTGGTACATAAAAAGCAGGGAGGCTCTCACTCTTACCCCCTGTGCAGATTGGCCATGGCTTTGTGGAACACAGCACTAGCCAACAAGGTGGACTTACAAGCTCAATTCCTGCCAGGAAAGGACAACACTTTGGCAGACAGTCTAAGCAGAAATCTTTCGGATCCACACGAATGGATGTTGGATGTTCGAATATTCAGGATGATAACGGAGGCGTGGGGGTGCCCAGACATAGATCTTTTTGCATCTCCCCAAAATAATCAACTTCAAACGTTCTGCACGAGGACCTACCACAAGCTAGCTTGGAAAGTGGATGCCCTTTCATTCAGTTGGAAATGCCTCTCAGTATATGCTTTTCCTCCTTTGCCTCTTCTACCATGGGTACTTCTGAAAATCAAACAGGACAGACTGCAAATGATTTTACTGGCTCCCAAATGACCTCGGCAATTCTGGTATTCCACCCTGATGAACCTGGCTCAGGGTCCACCCTGGATTTTGCCACAAATTCCACATCTACTGTCTCAGCGAGACGGCCAGATCCTGCACAGCCATGTCAAAACTCTGAATCTAGCAGCCTGGTGGATCCAGGGTCTTTAAACAGCTCTACCCTTACCAAACAGGTACTGGACATAATCCTTGAAGCTAGAAGGCCCAGCACCAGGAAATCTTATGCAGATAAATGGAAAAGATTTTGCTCCTGGACTCAGGCCCAGGGTTTTGATTCTGCAGTTCCAAATATTCCTCTGATTTTACAATACCTAACAGAGATGTTACATAAGGGCCTATCTTTTTCATCTATCAAAATTCATGCTTCTGCTATTTCTGTACATTGCAATACGGATCCCCCAATCTTTTCTCATCCGTTACTTAAGCAATATCTCAGAGGGGCAAAGAATATAAGGCCCCCTTTAAGAGCACCAGTTCCCACTTGGAATCTCAACTTTGTTTTGGAAAAGTTAACTTTGTCTCCTTTTGAACCTGCAGCTTCCACAGATTTAAAGTTTTTATCATGGAAAACTGCTTTTCTTTTAGCTATTACCTCTGCCAGAAGAGTTTCGGAATTACAAGCTCTCATGGCTGTGGAACCCTTTATTATTTTTCATCAGGACAGGGTGTCCCTGAGGACTAATCCCACCTTTATGCCTAAGGTGGTTTCAAAAGTAGCCTTGAATCAGACTATTCATTTACCTACCTTTTATCCTAATCCTCAAAGTGAAGAGGAAAGTATTTTGCATTCTTTAGATATACACAGGCAGCTTCGTTTTTACCTGGACAGGACCAAGATTTTCAGGAAATCTGACCAATTGTTTGTGGCTTATGCTTCTACTTCACAGGGGAGAGCAATCACTAAGCAAACTATTTCTAAGTGGACTGCCCACTGCATCAAGTTCTGTTACTCTCATCATGGTAAACCAGTTCCTGTTAATGTTAGAACACATTCTACCAGAGCTACTGCCACTTCGGCAGCTTTTCTCAGTGGAGTTCCTACCAAGGAGATCTTAGAAGCTGCAACTTGGAGTTCTGTGCATACTTTTTCTAAGCACTACAACCTCCCTCTCTATTCTAAATCTAGGGCAGGTTTTGCCTCTGCAGTCCTGCAGGGTTTTGTAGCCGCCCCTTCTGTTCCTTCTCCATCCACCCTTTCTTAGCTTTGGGATTCAACCCTACAGTAATGACCAACAGTGAACCACGATGAACATAGTACAGTTGTGTACTCTTACCATAAATGTAGATGTTCGAGTATGTTCACTGTTACAGTCTGGGTTACCCTTCCTCCTATCCCCTCTTTTGTTGTTCTTTGAGTGCTGTCTGTGTCTCCTTGACACTTCTTTTTTCTCTGAGGTATTTTTTGCTGGTGATATTTGGGAATGTTCTGGTTTATGTTTGCTTATTCTTTTGATTAAGCTTTTGGCCTTTATTTTTGGGCACCTGACATCTGGGGCAAGAAAAACTGGGGAAAATGGCATCAGCTGAGGTCTTTATACCCCTGGCGCACAGACGTCAGGGCAGGAGTGACTTCAGCCGACGTCGGACCTGACTTTGGGACTCTGGCCGATCGAGGGCTGCTGCCAGCAGGAACAACCCTACAGTAATGACTGTAACAGTGAACATACTCGAACATCTACATTTATGGTAAGAGTACACAACTGTACTTTCCTCTGCTACAGCAAGAATGCCAAGTAAATGCAATTACTTTTTCATATATGTTTCAATTGATAGGTATTTTTTACTTCAGCAGCATGCGATCAGCAAAACTTAATACCACTACCAAATACCTTTGCAGGTAACTGCACTGATTACAAATGAAAATTAAAAGTAAATAGCCAGGCACTCTGGAGTATAAATATTGCACACTTACTATAGCACATGTGGTACAGTAACTGTTAAAAAAATGAATCAGTAACGTCATTCTCAAAGCAGAGCAGAACCTCAACAGCTTGTTACAAAATTTGAGTGTTAGCAACTCTATAACAGAATGGAAACTAAAAACGATGCAGTGTCAGAAAACAGAGTCAAACCATAAAAATAAAAATACTGCACTGTAACTCTATGTTAACACAAGTACAAGTTTGAATTCAAAATGCAGTTCAGGGAGAGTTAAACTAATCTTTGGCAATAATGACTGACTACATTCTTTGAGTCATGACACCTCAGCAGCACACAACAGCATTTTGAACAAATTAAACTCAACTGCTTGAATGCAGCAAGCTAGGTTATTTTCTGGCTAGCTGAATTATCTTCTCCAAAAAGGAGATTTTCCCGACCCTAACAACATTAAAAACATCTGCAGAAAGTTGGTACCTGAACCTTTATGTTTATTAGTTCATTTGTTACCTGGCAAGATTCACGATGTACAGCTGTTGAGAAACATCTGTACTATAGATTACCTTGCGATTCTTGCCAGGTAACAAAATAATAAAAATAAAAGCAATTACCAGCTGCCTGCAGATGTTCTTTTCAATGATACCTCCTCATCGGCACACAACACCATTTTGAACAAATTAGAACTGCATGCAGCATGCTACGTTATTTTCTGCCTACTATGTAAAGCATTCCATAAAAAACCTACAATCAATAGGCAAACAAGGTTATATACTTATGGCTGCTATCCTATACTACTCAGTAGTGAAAGCCACTTTGTTCCACCTCAAACTCTTAGAAAAAGCCTAAAATAATGTGGGGGGAGACAAACACCCAAAAATAGAGGTACATTTTATATACTGCTCTTACAAACGTAGAAAATTGATAAAATAACAGGTTTTGCATTAGCATGATTTTTTTTTTTTGAAGGGCATGAACTCTAAAACTCAAATGCCTGTTTGCTGACTCTGCCCCCAGTGATTTGTCAGAAAACCACAACTTTGAGAAGCGAACAAAAAGTATGAGGCAAAAATCCAAATATTTTGTGAAAATCAAGAAGAAAGAGTTGACAGGTATAGGTGTGCCAAAAGATGTATAAACAATACTGTCTGCTGTCACTAGAGCTTTATCAGTTAGGAGTAAACTCAGTCACTCAACCCCACTATATCTTAAGTACATTTTTTAATGTTGCAGTTAAGATATCGGTTTTTCACCTGCCTCATTCATTTAGAAACCTGCCTTTCATTTAGAAACTGCACACGAATACTGTGACTGCATTGAAGCACTAGCCAAAATTGAAACAGATCCGTCAAAGCCAGTAGGACATAGCTTGCTATCTAAAACAGTAAACTTATTAAAACAAAACAAAAAAAGTTTCATTATTTTAGTACAATCAACGATAATACTTAGATGATGGCAAAGGACACCCCCACCCCTTTCACAGCACGAAGCTGTAATGACAAAAAAATCAACGGAACCTAAGAAACAGTGTTTCAAACTCGAAGGAACGAAAACAATCCTAGGAAGGTGGTTAAATAAGCAAGGCTGCTGGAAGGCCTGACAACTAGTAATGCACATATATGGGTACAGTGCAGCAGGAAGTTTTAACAAACAGCATGAGTCGCTCCTATTTATTTTAGGATTTACAATTTTATTTTATCAATTGATAAATAGAATTATTGACTGGGTAGAGCAAGAAAGTTGTCAACAATCTTCACCATTCCCGGTATTTCTGACAACAAGGAGAGTTTCCCTGATGCTAACATTTAAAACATTTGCAGAAACCTTTATTTTTATTAGCTCATTTGTTACCTGGCAAGATTCACAAGGTACAGTGTTGAGAACCATCTTCACTATAGATTACCTCACATATCAAGTACTAAATCCTCCTATCTATGCATAGGACAGCTAACAAAAAAATTCGTAGTTGCCTCCTAGAACTCCAAAGTATTTCACCACCTAAATATACTAAACCTTTAGAAAGGAAAAGTTTGACGACAAGACCATTGCTCTTGAAGGCAGAATGTCGTAATTAGGCAACCAGGATGTACACAAATGAATCAATGAAATGACCAACCTTAAACTCCTCTGTGCAACATGAAAATGCTCACAACCTGCACCACAAAAGAGAATAGCTAGCAAATATCGCATCTACATACGTTCCGAGTAAGCCTTCAGCACAACCACAAGATGCGACTACAGAATTAGCAGTTAAGCCGGTTTCACAATCAACATCACAGACCACATAAATATGTATGAACACCATCATGTTGCCAAACAAAAAAAGATAATACAACATACATTACTACTGGCACCCCTCTCCACACACATTTAATACACACAGACATTTGACTAGCACAGTCGGCATGCATAACACAAAATAACTCGTTCTTTCGGTTACACACTAAAATACCCATTACAATTCTATGAGTACCAGCCAAAAGGATTCCAAATACAATACTAAGGTTCACTTTCACTTAACCAATTTACATCAGAGAATATATAAAAAAATACACTTACATTATACTTTAAAATATCCAAGGCTACGGTCGTGCAACTTAAACACTACAGTTTCTGAAGCATCCAAATTATTTATTACCAGTTGTGATTCTTGCCCGAATGTGATAACAAAAGAACTAATAAAAATAAAGCAATTACCGGCTGCAGATGTGCTATTCAAAATTCGTGAGCTGTGAGCAGATATCAGGTCCAAATTCTAAACTTAATGGCTTACCTTAGGCAAGCAAAGCACACAAATAAAAATCAAAAAAAAGTTGCTCTTTGTCATCCGCATGGTTAACAGTACCAGGTCGCTGAAGCACGCACGTCCACAGATCAGGAAGTAAAGACAGCCAATAGATCCACCTGCTTCTATCTCATTAATGAAGAAAGGAATGAGAGGTGGGCGTGATCTGAGTTTTATACTATCGATCTCAGTCAGTGGCGTAACTACAAGAGGCGAAGTGAGGCAATTGCCTCAGGGCACCAAGCGGCAGGGGGAACTTTGGGCAGGGGCCAAAGATATATATATGCACGTAAAACACAGTTTCAGATTTTGTTACAGTACCTGTCACAAGAAAATAAGCTCTGAAAATTTCGGTCCACGGTTGTTTTTTTTTCACAATTTTGCTTTGAAACAAAATCCATTTTAATGAATGAACACTGGGGGGGTCTGATAAAGTGATCAGCCCACTTAATGCCAACCAATCAATACATGCAGTACATGCCAGCCTCCGTTCCCCACCGCCAATGAAGTAGTCAGGATCTGCTTCAAGGGCTGGGGCTAAAATTCAAGAGTTTAGTGTCATTGATCAGATCAGCCAGGTCTGACACAGTAACAAAGTGAGAAGAGCTATAAACTACAGAAACCAAGGCTCACATTTTTTCATGCACTTTATTTTACTTATCACAAAACGCCAGCGAACAAGCCGCCAAACAGTAAAGCAACAGGCTTGGCGTCAAGTTATTATTTTGTTTAACTAAACAGCGACAACAACACAAAGTATAGCAGATTAGATAGACCAATATTTAGCATTACATATCGGTGGACGATGTGCGACCACACAGCACCTGATACAGGCTATAATTTATAACAAGATCTTTTCATGCACTCATAGGTTTGATGTTAGGAAGCACCACTGTAAATCTGGATAGAAGGCATCATAGGGCTTTTTCTAAATATCTGGAGGTGAAATGTGTGTGCACAGCTTTCTTTGGATGCTAATCTGCCTAAAAGTATTAAGGCCTAATTTTATAGTATATCAATACAAGCGATACATCACTTGCATAAGCAGTTTTGACAGGTGCCAGACAGTTTTAACCAGTCAGCCTAACCAATGTAACTGGTGTGGAGACGTATAAGATGAGTTTTTCTCTCTCTCTCTCTCACACACACACACACACACACACACACACACACACACACACACACACACACACACACACACACACACACACACAGACACACACACACACACACACACACACACACACACACACACACACACACACACACACACACACACACACACACACACACACACACACACACACACACACACACACACACACACACACACACACCGTCTGCTATACTAGTAATTCTTGGTTGGAAAAACAGCCATATAATCAACTGGGTCATTCGTCATCATTCCACGAGCACATACTAAAACCATTCATGTACCAAATGTTGCTTCATCACGCAACATGTCTTGCTTTACATTGTCTTCTTAGTTAAGAGGAGGTCCGGACTGCTTCGGCTGCAGGCAGACCCAATGAGGAGAGAGGTGAGCTGGCAGACCCAATGAGAGATTGAGGACTGAGAGAGGTGAGCTGCTCTCACGGGACATATTGCGCGGGCTGGATTGCTCCCTTTTGCAGTCGCTGGATTGCTGCTTGGGCTGGCTGGATTGCTCCGTTTTGTGGGTGGGTTTGGTCGCTGGCTGGATTGGCTTTGTTCAGGAGGTAGGTGGTCACTGGATTGCTGCTTGGGCTGGCTGGATTGCTCCGTGCTCCGTTTTGCGGGCGGGTTTGGTTGCTGGCTGGATTGGCTTCATTCAGGAGGTAGGTGGTCGCTGGCTGGATTGGCTTCATTCAGGAGGTAGGTGGTCGCTGGCTGGATTGCTTCATTCGTGTGTGTGTGTGTGTGTGTGTGTGTGTGTGTGTGTGTGTGTGTGTGTGTGTGTGTGACGGCTTACTTAGCTCTATTACTAAGACTGAGAACAGCAACTATTCAGGTCAAATACTTCATACAAGCTTGGGGTGATGAATTTTTATTGGATTGCCAGCCGTTTAATTTACAGTGTTTCCAAATCATATATAACATCAAGGGACACAGCATGCAAATACACAGATGAAGTGACCAAATGTGGGAGACTAAACAAATATTGGGTAGAGCGGCCTTTCTAATACTAACCCAGGTTACTTACATCCAGGTTTAGTTAGCTTGCTGATGGATGCACAAGTGCTACAACTGAGTCCTTTACTACATGCCTATATGTGATTTCTTTGGCTTCGGTCATCTCGATGGCTTGGGTTCCGGGGGGGGGGGGATGTTGGGGCGCCTAGGAAAAGTTTGCCTCAGGGCACTTCTAACGTAGTTACGCCACTGATCTCAGTAATAGCAACCACCACTGAATGATCACTTAAATGCAGAGGGGAGGGGAATGGAAGAACACAGTAGGGAGCCGTGCTATGTGGTTTGGATTATGGAAGTGGGGGGAGGGTGCAAATGCTACAGTACAGGTCAGGCAGTGAGAATTGGAGAAAAAAAGTAAGTACATTAAAAAGTGGAGTAGAAAAGCAAAATTGCGCCCTTTATGAGGCCGGCCTGTACGGCGCCCTAGGCGGTTGTCTAGTTCGCCTATGCCTAAGGCCGGCCATGCCCACACACACACACACACACACACACACACACACACACACACACACACACACTGTAGGAGGTAGTACAACTTTCATACTTTTATTCTCCCTATTTAACACAATAAACTCACTTTTTGACATTCCTTATAGAACTGGAAATTCTCCCTTACTGTGAACTCATCTGACTAAGCTTCACTTTCAAAAATTCCACATTTTTATACAACCAGTCATAACACATATTGCCTGATCCCAAGAAATATACAGGGGCTGCTGATCTGGCTAAAATTCTGAATTAGATTTTCATGTCAACATTCACAACTAAGAAGCAAAAGAAGGTACTATGTTCAGAATGGAATAGGGTGGAATACAAAGAACTGATTACAGATGTTATTAGACCTAAAGGAGTTTAGAGAAGATAAGGCAAGAGACCCATATGGTATGCCTCCAAGTGTCATAAAGAATAAGGGTGGTGAACTAACAGCCCCTTTGAGAGATCTATTTAAGTATCATACAAATTAGTAGCCAGTTTACTGGAAGAAAGCAACAAATAGGTTCAAGAACTGACCCAGGAAACTGCAGTTCAGTAAGTCTCACATCTGCTATAAGCAAACCAATGGAAAAGATATTGATAAAAAAGGATAGCAGAGTTGTTCATCAGTGTTTTGTCCTGATGTCCAGTCCATTGTAGTACAGTTCTACGACAGGCAGACCACTCAAATGTCCTTATGTTGGAAGAACATCTGTATTTTCAGGCCTGATTTATCCCTTCACATGATATCCCTATTTTTGGAGGCATGTTCCAATTTTCAGGCTTGATTTACCATCCTTCACAAGATTTTCTGAACCCCCTCCTCTACACACACACACACACGCACACGCACGCACACACCCCCACACACACACACACACACACACACACACACACACACACACACACACACACACACACACACACACACACACACACACGATTTTGAAGCTGTTTAGTACACAGGATATCAAGACTACATGACCAACATACCGGTGACTCCAGTAACCTAAGAAAATAGGACCCATTTGTTACATGTCCCTTTATCAGAAGCAAAAATAAATGAGTTTGTGAGGTAGGTTTTTGCAATATTATTCATTAAAATCAACAAATTTTACATGGTCTTTGATAATATGCTAATATTTTTGCAATATCATTCATTAAAATCAACAGATTTTACATGGTCTTTAATATTATGCTTATATTTTTGTATCACTGCTGTTACTCCCTTTTTTAAACTTGGTTCTGAGTAGTATATACATACACATGGTGAGAGTTACGTGCTATATGGTATTCAAATTTTATGCTAATTAGATGCCTGGATTTTTGGCTAGATATACCAATTTTTCAAGAGCCGCTGTACCTATTTTCAGTATCTGCATGTTGAAAGGCATGATGACTGAGTATCATTTAAATTTGGTAAAAAGAACCAACTGAGTGTAGTTTATCTGGATTTTCATAAACCTCTGGCTCCACGCCACCAAGAAGGACCACAGCTGAGGGTAGGAAATATGCTAATAAAATGGATGGCAGTGTGATTAAGATAGATAGCAACAGAAGGTTGTGGTTAGTGATGTTCTTTCTGAGAAGACAGAACTGATAAGAGTACTGCAAGGTTCAGCTTTAGGTTAAATGTTATTTGATATATTTGTTTCAACCATTACAATGAGAATGGAAAAAAATCCTAAATATTTTTTCTGTTGATACTAACACAGATAAGGCAGCTTGTGCTGAAGGGGAATGTTTACAAAAAAAACTGCATGTAAAGATAGATAGCAGTTAGGGTTTGATAGTATTTTTTTTCATTATATCATTGTCAAGCTAGTTAATAACCTGCTTGTCTAAAGAAACTTATCAAACAGCACACTTATTGACTGACTTGCTCACCAGTAATACACAGATCACAAATATGAGCATGCATGTACTCGCCTTCAGTACCTACATCATTCAAAATCCATGTACCACAAATATACCCAAAATACCAAAATACACTTCTGATCTGGAAGGCAAGCCCATAAGACTCATATGATCAACTCTGAGGTTATATATTGCCTTGGGAAAGTGATGCTCAGGACACAGAGTCAATCACCCTTCTTGCACAACACATACCTCTAACACATGCCACTAGCAACATGTCTGAATACATTCTAACACACGCACACACACTTCATACTGACATAGCAACATCTACCTGCATACAAACATATAAAGCTGCTGATCGCTCACCCCATACAAGTGTTTCAGTCACTCTCTCAAAACACAGCCAAGACACACACACACGCACACACGTATATGTATATGGTATATATACATAAATATATATATATATATATATATATATATATATATATATATATATATATATATATATATATGGGTCCCCTTCAGAATACTGAAGTCCCATATCACAAGACCCACATCACTGAGACAAAAATATTGAACTTTCACTTCCTCAAAAGCATACACCAGCAAACACATCCACTTGGAAAGTAACCACTTGGCCACTAGGCCAACATACACTCAGTGAAGCGATTAAAACCCACCAAAGTGGGGGGGGGCTTTACCCACCAACCTCCCCGACTAAATATACCAACCTCAAGACTGCAGTATAGTGAGGAAAAGAGTTAATATCTCCATGGTGGCCAAGTAGTTGCTTTCCCGGGCGTCGTCTTCGATGATGTGATCATTCGCAGAAGTGAAGGTTCAATATTTTCGTCTTGATGATGTGGGTTTCGCTGATATGGGACTTTGATATTTTGAATATGGGAACACTTAAAATTATCTAATACTAGAAAAGTAGATGTTGCTTGTCTCTCTATCTAAGATAGATGACAAGCAGGCAGGATATTTAATTTAGATGCTTTAATACATAGAAACACATCAGAATGGATAGCAGCATCATAAAATACAAATAAACTGACTGACAGACCTTACATACATGCTTACATCTCAATGGCTTACTACAAAATGGCAGTCCAACTTGAACATGGTCAGTATTTATACACTTGTGCAAGCCCTTGGATAACTTCTTAAAGGTACATACACACATATTGATCTGCATCCTCCCTCTTTAAAAGATTGCCCTTTGTAAAAACAATATCAGACATGCATTACTATATACATTAGAAACAAAACACAATGTTCCTGTCCAAGTTGCTTCATATCTGTTACAGGGTTTAGGGATACAACCATATCTGGTAACATAACAATCTGGATCAAATTTAGCAACAGGGACAGTCTTCAGTGCACAACTCATATCAGGAACTTCTGGATTCATCACAGGAATAGGAATGTCCTCTGGGACTTCCTCAGGAATTGGAACACGGGCTATGTGCTGTGGTATAGGCTCAGACACCAGTCTCAAATGTTTCCGATTCGTTCTAAAGACTGCTCCTTGTGATTCCACAATGTATGATCTCAGCTCTGGGAAAAATTCTTCACAACACCAATCCAATCATAACCTTTGGACGTTTGCAACCTTACCACTTCTCATAATGGATTGAGCGGTTTGCTGGTTTTATCGTAGTAGGACTTCTGGGTTAGGCGTTTCTTCAACAGACTGGCTTTCACTAACCCATTATTCTTGACACATGGAACCAACAATTGACTACTGATTGATAATGTGGTCCTGATTTGTCTCGGCAGAAGTCTCCGAGCAGGTGAACCAAGATGTTTATCATGAGGAACATTTCTGAGATCCAAGAGATTCAGGAAAACATCACTATTATCTTGTTTTGACTTCTCAAGTAACTATTTTACACTTTGAACTGCACATTTTGCCAAACAATTTGACTGTGGGTACTCTGGGCTACTCGTGACATGAGTAAAGTCCCATTCTTCAGCAAATCTTTTCAACTGTTGGCTTGTAAACTCTGTGCCATTGTCAGAAATAACTCTGCAGAATACCATGTACTGCAAAATGATGCTTCATCTTAGTAATGACAGTACTGGATGCTAGGTTGGGAAGTGGGCCAATTGAAATAAGAGTCTACTAACAACAAATAATGTTGACCATTCCACTCAAAAATGTCCATGGCTAATGTCGACCAAGGTAGTTCAGGAATCTGGTTTAGCTGAAGTGGTTCCTTCTGTTGATGTGGCTTTGTATTATCACATATGGAACAAGACAAAAGTACTCTCTCAATTTCTTGTGACATAGAAGGCCAAAATACTAGTTCTCTCACCCTTCTTTTTGTAGAGTCGGTTTCTGGGTGACCACAGTGCAAGATAGCAATGTACTCTGCTTGGAAGGACTTTGGAACAATTACTTTCAGACCTTTCATAATGATACCTTTGTCAGACAAAATCTCATCTCTGTGTGAAAAATAAGGTTGCACTTCTTGAGGTAAACTAGATTGCTTTGACTGCCATCCTTGATTGATAAAGTGGTTGAGCCTTTGTAAAACTGGATCTGCAGCTGTGTGATCTCTCAACTCATCCAAACATGTCAAAGAAAACTTTCTCACTTCCATGACTTCAAAATCAAGGTTCTCATCCTATTCTGTGGTGTTTCTGGGCAATCTGGACAATGTATCAGCAAGATAAAGAAGTTTGCCCTTCCTGTAGATGAGATTGAAATTATACTTTTGCAATCTCAGCATCATACATTGCAGTCAGGCTGGAGCTGAATGCATAGGCTTTCTCAAGATAGTGACTAGAGGGTGATGGTCTGTTTTGATCTGGATAGGTCTGCCATAATCATAATCATGGAACTTTGAACATGCAAACACAATTGCCAAAAGCTCTTTCTCGATCTGGGCATACTGCATTTCAGTTTGGGTAAGAGTTCTCAATGCACAGGCAACAGGTTGATCCTCTTGTAGAACGACTGCATCAAGACCAAATTTCGAAGCATCACATGAATGAATGAACTGGTTTGTGAACATCACAGTATCTAAAAGTTAGTGGACTAGCAATTCTCTGTTTCAGGACATCAAATGCACTTTGGTGTTGCTCTAACCAAGACCAGGATACATCTTTACATGTCAGCTTTCTGAGCCTTGCTGATAGTTGGCTTAAGTATGGAGTGAACTTGCCTAGGTAGCTGACCATGCCAAGAAAACATTGCAGGCCTTGAACATTGTCTGGAGCTGGCATCTTGAGTATTAGCTGTTAACTTTGAAGGGTCTGGTCGCAGGCCTGTACTGGTAAATAAATGACCAACATAAGTAACCTCTTGAAGCCTGAATTTGCATTTCTGTGGCTATAGCTTAAGAAGCACTTGACATGCCCTTTCTAGAACTTTTCTGAGGTTTCTGTCATGCTCTGCTTCACCATGACCTCCTACTAGTATGTCGTCTACTATAATAGCACAAGGATACCTAGAAAAAATTTGCTACATTACATGCTGAAAGACTTCACTTGCAGAATTTATCCCAAATGGCATACTCAAAAATCTGTACCTTTCAAATGGAGCACTGAAAGTAGTGAGCAATGATGATTTCTTGTCAAGCCGAATTTGCCAAAATTAACTCTTTGCATCTAAGACAGAAAAAACAGTGGCATTTGGCATCAAGGCTGTGACTGCTTCGACTGTGCGCATTGGATTATAGGGTCTTTTCAATCCTTTGTTCAAATCTTGTGGGTCAATACATATTATGATATTATTTGAGCTTTTCTTATGAGCTATCCCATGGAAAATACCATTCAGTTGGAGTTGGAGCTGGACAAATCACACCTTGTTGCACCATTTTATCTAGCTCGGCTTTGACTCTGTCTGCATAGCTATTGACCTTTTTGTGCTGGCCTGATAACTGGACTGACCTCTGTGTCTAACTTCATGGAGTACACAACTGGAAGTTTGCTTAATTTGTCTTTGAAAAGATCAGCATAAGTGGAAAAAATGTGCTGGGCAAAATTAGAGTAGTGGTCTTTCAAGCTAACATGTGGACTTCCTTATTAAATGAAAGCAGTCCCATTTTCAAAATTTTTTAAAACCTAATAATGGCTGAACTTGCCTCTTGACAACATAGAATAATAAGATGTAGTTCCTTCCTGCAGAGTAACATGAAAGTACTACTGAGTCTTCAGTTTGAATTTCTTCACCTCCATAAGCAGCAAGCTTTGCACACCTTGACAAATTAAGCCTTTCACCATGACACACTCTCGCAAATGTTTCTGCTGACATAACATTGCATTTAGAATATGTGTCAACTTTGAGCTCTGTGGGTTTCCATTTATCCAAACAGTACAAAATACTTTGTCTTTGCCCTAAAATCTACAGCATTGACTGTTTCATAAAGCATTGACACACCATCGACATAAAGAGTAGGGTTGCAGCTTTTTTATTGATCAACTCGTTTCTTAAAATGTTCCCTTTTAATAAAAGAATGTGGGCATTTTGATTTACAAAACCTTTTGAAATGATTCCACTTATTGCATTTATGGCATTTGTGACACAAAGGAAGTACTGCCAGCCCAGCTAGCTGGAATTCTGTAAATAATTACATGTTATTTGTGAATACTATGATTTATGCAGAAATGTAACAAAAGGAGACACTGCCAGCCCAGCTATCTGGAATTTTGTAAATAGTTATATGTCATTTGTGAATACCAGCATGATGCAATTGCTTGTGTTACCAAATGTATTAGAATGATATGTTATGTGTATATTAAACTGCTGATACAAAAGTATGTTGAACAGGGTTTGTACAGCACTGAGCTTCAAAGATATATCCACAATGTACCCTACTGGAACACAGAAGATTAACTTGCATAACTTAAGAATAGTTGAGGTTAAGTTACTTTATACCTGGGCCATAAACAAGAGATGTTATCTCTCAGTTTCAGTGCAGACACAGACACAATGTCTACAGCTAGAAGTTTTTTTTGTATTGTCTTGAAAGAGAAGTAATTACTAGGTTTAAAATGTAAAAGTGTTTTATTGTTTTACAACTTGCAGTATCTGCAAACATCTGAGACATATGTATTTTTCACAAGGAGATGTCAACTGCTACAATGGGGGGGGTGTTTAGCCTTGGAACTGAAGTCAGGTGACAAAAAGTGATGTCATCCAAGCTAACCCAGCAGTGATATTTGATATTAATTTAAGAACTCGCTCAGAGAGAGACTGCATTTTGTATTTTTTCTTAGACCTAGCAAGAACATACACTCATCGCCACCTTCTGCACTTGCCTTGCTGTAAGTCAGCCTACAGTACAGTAATTACTCTTAGATACAGTTAGGAATACTCTCTGAGAGAGAGACTATGCATTTTGTATTTTGCCTTGGACCTAGCAAGAACATCCACTCATCACCACCTTCTGCCCTTGCCTTCCTGTAAGTAAGCCTAGCGTACACTAATTTCTCAGATACAATACAGTGAAGTATAGCTTAGATGTTTTCTTTATTTATTTGAGACTGTCCTGCAATATTGTTTTAAATATTCCCTGTGGTTATGAACTTTGAAGTAACGGTGTTTGTTTACCGAGTGTTGTCTTGTTCTTTTATTATTTATTATTGAATATATTTAATCCTGTATTTGTGGCTGATATTTGTGAGATGTATTTAAGCTCTGAGAGTAGAAGCCACGGTGGTACAGTGGTAGCATTGTTGCCTCACAGCAAGAGGTTCTCCTATTTGATTCTCGGCTGGAGTGCCCTCTGTGTGGAGTCTGCATGTCCTCCCCATCATCGAGTGGCATCTGAAAGACATGCGTGAATGGGCATGCCTTCATTGAAGGTTGGGCGTCGGGTTGGCAACTTGGCACCATAAAAATCTACTGCCAATCATTAGCGGACTGGAGTTCTGCTGTGGTGACCCCTAACCAGGAAAAGACAAAAAGACAAAGAAGAATTTAAGCTCTGAGAGTACTTGCATATGTATTTTGAGACACTGTACACACCACTTTTAAATAGCCTTGCTCTTGGTTAGACTACTATTTGGATTAATAGTAACATTACACAGTAGGATTGCACAACCTTTATTAAGGGCCTTAAGTAGCTGATAAGTACTGGCTGTAGTAGTAGTACCTTGTAGTCTGGGCAGAAGGGGGCATAGCTAGTAAACCTGTGTCAGCCTTCCCCAGGTGTGTGTGTGTGTGTGTGTGTGTGTGTGTGTGTGTGTGTGTGTGTGTGTGTGTGTGTGTGTGTGTGTGTGTGTGTGTGTCTGCTTGTACATAAATCAAATCTCAAAGTGTGTGTGTGTGTGTGTGTGTGTGTGTGTGTGTGTGTGTGTGTGTGTGTGTGTGTGTGTGTGTGTGTGTGTGTGTGTCACCTACTTTGGCAGGGACATAAAGCACTGGTTGGACAGAGAGAGAGCTGGAGGACTTAGCTTGGCACTCAGCTGAGATCTCAGCTCTATAGCTGAGCCAGTGAGGAGTCTTATTGGGGATCTGACAAAGAGTGAGAAACCAGGCCCAGACTGACTGTGATCTCTGTGTGCTCTTAAGGGTAATTGTACTTTACTGTGTGTGTACTTGTTATCCTCCCAATGTGTATGTTCCCCTAGCTGTTGCCATTGGTGAGGACTGAGGCTCCTTGATTACTGGGCCAGTGCAGGGGTATCACATATTAATTGGAGGATAGTGGTGGGATATCCACATCATGTATTAATTGGTTGGCAGTGGTGGGATAGCCACATCACATATTAATTGGTTGTAGTGGTGTGGATATTGAATTCCTGCAGCTTGTGAACAGGGGTCAGTAAGGAAGGTGTTTGTACTCTCAATCAGCCACACAGTGAAAATTCAGAGTTTCATATCACAACTGTTTTATTTATTTATTTATTTATTTTTGTTAGCATAGTTAGTCAGGGAGAGCAGGCAAGCATGTCAGCAGAGGAGTATGCCAAGCTGACAAAGAGCCAGTTGGCTGAAATGTGCCAGGCTGAAGGACTGGTTCTTACCAACCTGACTAAAGCAAAGATGATTGCACCTTAAGTAACAGCTGCATCACACACCAGCAATCAGGAGGACAACTAGACTGGCCTTGGAGATGTACAACTCTCAGAATATGGACAGTTCAACCTTTCCACAGAGGACTTAAAAATCCATCTGGAGTTAAAGAGACTTGAGCTGGAGTCCAAGTGTTTGGGAATAGAAGCAACAGAGAGACTGAGACATCTAGAGGCTGAGGAAAATGAAAACTGTGACGTCTGGAAGCTGAGGAGAATGAGAGGCAGAGGCAACATGAAAAGGAGATGCTGACTCTTTGCCAGAGCCATGGAGGTAATGGTGAAGGGAGTAACCAAACCCCAGAAGCAAGAAAGGTCAGTAAACTTTTTCCACAATTTAGAGAGGGATCATTTTGATAGCTTCATTCATATGTTTGAAAGGGTATGTAAACAGTATAATGTTGACCAAAGGCTCTGGGTACGTTTCCTGACCTCCCTTACTCCATGGTAAAGCTGTAACTACTACTTCTAAATTGCCTGATACTGACTGCTTAAATTATAATGCGGTGAAGAATTGTCTTTTAGAATGCTTTAAGTTAACACCTGAAGCTTATAGGAAAATGTTAGGTGAACATGGACGTAAGACAGATGAAAGTGTGTGTGAATATATTGCTGAACAAAACACTTATTTTCATAGTTGGGTGAGTGGATGTCAGGTCACCACTTCTGAAGGGCTGGCAGACCTTTTGGTGAGGGAACAAGCCCTTAGTATTTTGCCTGAGGACATGAGAATCTTGTTAGCTGATAGAGAATGCAATACTTCAGATGAGTTGGGGAAGAAGGGAGAACTATACCTAGCAAGCAGTGCATCGCTGCACATAAATCGCAGATATGCTCTGAGCTAGTGCAAAATAGCACAAAATATACTGAACCTACTGATATTGCCAACATCCTGGCAGATAGATTCAGTGCAAACTTCACCTCCCTCTCACCTTCAAAAGGGCCCACAACAATACCGGAAAAGTGTAGTGTCCCAGAAATCACAGAAGCAGAGGTGAAAACAGCCCTTTCAAAAGCCAAAAACACAGCATCAATGGGGCCAGATGGTGTCCCAGGCTGCGTCTTGCACGAACTACAGAACGAACTAACCCCCCACCTAAACATGCAGTTCAACCTCAGCCTCTCCACAGGCTGCATGCCCATAGAATGGCGCACAGCAACAGTTATTCCGCTCCACAAAGGAGGGGCCACAACTGACCCTGATAACTATCGCCCCATAAGCTTGGTCTGCAAGGCTATGGAGCGCATCATAATGGAACTCATTAACAAAGACATTGGGAACCTCCAAACACTTGACCCGACCCAGTTCGGCTTCGTTAAGGCCAGATCATGCCTACTAAACCTGGTTGACTTCTTCGAGACAGTCACCAAGGCCATAGATAAGGGAAAGGTGGTCCACACAGCCTACCTTGATCTCGCCAAGGTGTTCGACACCATTCCTTACTCGGGTATTATAGAAAAACTCACCAGCCTGAACATAAACCCCCACGTCACAGGATGGGTTGCCAACTGGCTTACAGACAGAACTTACACGGTAAGAATAGTGGGCTCCAAGTCCGACTGTAAACCAGTCACAAGTGGTGTCCCGCAAAGCTTGGTTCTGGGACCCCTACTGTTTGGCATATATTTCTCAGAAGTACAGGCAAACACAGGAGGACTATGGCAAACCAAGTTTGCCAATGACTGCAAACTGGGAGCCATAATTGATTCTCCGGCTGACATGGACATCCTTCAAAAAGGCCTTACTGAGACAGACACCTGGTATCAAAGTCATGGCCTCAAACTAAATGCCAAAAAATGCATAGTCATCCCGTTTGGGAAAAACAAAATACCCACGAATTGCCACATAGGCGGCAGCCCTCTTAATACAGAAGAGGTAATAAGAGATCTGGGGACCCAGGTAGCTAGTAATCTCTCCTTTGACAATCATATTGCCAAAGTAGTTAGGAAATCCTTCTATGTAGCCCATCTAATTACTAAGGGGTTCGCATCAAGAAATAAAGAGGTTATAGTGCCCCTCTGCTCGTCACTCATCAGACCCATCATAGAGTACAATGCCCCATTTGGGATGTACCTCACAAGACAAGACACTTCCAACAGCTGGAAAGACCACAAAAGCACCTCACTAAGAGGATCACTGGCCTCAAACGTATGTCCTATGCAGCCCGACTGAAAAAACTCCGGCTGTAGTCAGTGGCATATCGCTTACTCAGAGGTGATTTCTGCCTGACTTACAAAGCCATGTCCAACTCAGAATTGGTGGACATGCTCCACCTAAAGAAATCCAAGTCACTGCGAGCCATGCACTCTAGTGAGCTAAACCTCACCACAACAATAAATAGAACATGCTGGAGGGATAGATTCTGGTCACAGAGACTCCCCATGCTTTGGAACAAAATTTCTAACTACATTAGGCAGAGCCCCTCACTAACACTCTTCAAGAGAAGCCTTGACGAGTGGATGGGTAGCAGAAAATACACCCCTGGGATCACTTCATTGGCTCTGCTTGACAGAGGCTCAGTTAATTAATCAATGGGGTGGCAAAAGCCGACACACTATGGCTAGGCTTAAAAATGCCCTCGGGCAGATAGCCTAGTACCTACCTATGAACCTATGAAACTATAAAAGGGACACCCAGTGCTGCTCATTGGTCCAAGGGAACCCATGGTGGGCAGACCAGACTGCCCCAACAGAGTCTAACAGTAGGAGGGGAAACCACTAGTCCAGACAGGGTTCCTATCACGTAGTCGAACTTTTACAAGTTCGAATTTGTAAAAGTTTGAGCATTTGAATGGAAATCTCCATAAGTGGAGGTTTCCAATTTGTTCAATGGGGTACGATCTCGGAGTTGGTATATTTAAGTAGTGGAGGGTGTGGAGGGGTGCAGGGGTGCTTGCCCCCTGCTTAAAACAGTTTATTTTGTTTTCTGTTGTTTTGGGGTTTTTTAATCCATAGTCAAAGTTTTGTAACTTCGAACATAATGGTTCGAACATTACGTGTTCAAAGTTAAAAGACTTCGACTATGTGATATAGACCCATCCAGATACATGTCCAGGACCAAGGGTTAAATGTTTTAAATCCAACCAGTGGGACCATGTAGCATATAGATGTCCATGGAGGCAAGGTGGGAAACAAAAGTTGGGAGAGCCAGTAAGTGGGAATGATAAAATGCCAGCAATAAGTTGTTTCGAGACAACAAAGGTACCAAACTACCACAAGACATTATACCCTATCTTAATAAATGGGAAAGAGGCCAGTGCTAAGAGAGACACAGCCTCTGACCTAACCATTGTGAAGCCTGCAATGGTTACAAAGGAGCACTACTTGCTTAGGCAGTCTACTCCAGTCAGAGCTTTAGGAGGGACCCCATTCCAAATACCTTTGGCTAGGGTTCACCTTGACTGGGAGGGTGGAAAAGGAAGCCAGCAAATAGATGTGTTTGAGGATATTCCTGCACTCATAAATAGCCTTGCTCTTGGTCAGACTACCATTTGGATTAATAGTAACATTACACAGTAGGACTAGACACCCTTTGTTAAGGGCCTTAAGTAGCTGATAAGTAGTGGTTGGTGGCAGCTGGAACTACCTTATAGTCTGGGCAGAAGGAGGCATAGCTAGTAAACCTGTGCCAGCCTTGCCCAGGTGTGTGTCTGTGTGTGTGTGTCTGTGTGTGTATGTGTATGTGTATGTGTGTGTGTGTGTGTGTGTGTGTGTGTGTGTGTGTGTGTGTGTGTGTGTGTGTGTGTGTGTGTGCGTGTGTGTGTGTCTGTGTGTTTGTATATAAATCAAATCTCAAAGAGTGTGTGTGTGTGTGTGTGTGTGTGTGTGTGTGTGTGTGTGTGTGTGTGTGTGTGTGTGTGTGTGTGTGTGTGTGTGTGTCAGCTACTTGGGCAGGGACACAAAGCACTGGTTTAACAGAGAGGGTGCTGGAGGTCTTAGCTTGGCCACTCAACTGAGATCTCAACACTTTAGCTGTGCCAATGGAGAGTCTTTTTGGGGATCTGGAGAAAGAGGGAGAAACCAGCCCCAGACTGACTGACTGTGATCTCTGTGTGCTCTTAAGGGATATTGCAGTTTACTGTTTGTGTACTTGCCATTCTCCTTGTGTGTACATTCCCACTGTTGCCAGTGGTGAGGATTGAGGCTCCTTGACTACTGGGCCAGTGCAGGGGCATCATAGCATTGTTGACCAAAAGCTAAACATTTCTTCTGTTTAAATTCATGACTTCTACCACAGTTACGACAGTTGGCAATAAAACTGGTTTGGGGCCCATGCTTCAAGTTTGCTGACTCACTCTTATGCTTCACTGAAACTGTGAAAACTCTGGAATTTACTGGAAAGCTCTAGGGTTTACCAGTGAGTGTTGCAGGGGCTACAGTTGCCACCATGTGCTTGGGCCTGTTTCTTTTAACTAAGTGCTGCATACTATCAACATGAGCTTTGTCACTATGCCTTCAAGAGCTGTTCTCATTTGTAAGCATATTTGTCTGCTTTTCTGTGAGCTCATATATCTGACAAATTTCAATGGCTTTATTCAAAGTTAAATCACTGTCACGAAGCAAAATCTTTTTCACAGCATCATCTTTAATACCACACACGTCTGTTCTTTATCAACTCATCCCCTAAGTCTCCAAATCAGCAGGTTTTAGCTTTATTTCTCAGATCAGTTATATTTGCTGGAAAAGTGTCACCAGGCTTTTGATCCCTTGTATAAAATAAGTGCCTTTCCATTGTAACATTGTCTGGTGGATTACATATTTCTCTAAATTTATATTTTTAAGCACTCAGGGTCCTCCCTTGGCTCAGCCTGTACAACAATCTGACAGTTTTCCCCTTCTCCTGTATAGATAGCAGGTGCATACACAAATGAATTCTCCCTTTCTATGGCTTCTGACCCAGCTTAATTAAGCAGAATAAATGCCTTTGTATGGTCATCTTTATCAGAAAATGCAGCCTATATGAAAATGTTGTACTCTTGCTCAAACAGTCTCCAGTTCTCTGCAATATTACTATCAAACACAAGTGTACTGGGTTTCCAAAGCCCATCTGCCATGCCCACAAAGTATGTACAAACACACTGAAAAATGTAGCCATTGTAAGTATGTATGAACAAACTATTCTGTGAGCTTGTAATAACATTCAAATGCACAATAAACTCGTCAAAATAATGTACTTTGCGAAATATGCTCTGTCATGACTGTATTCTGCGAAATAAATTTACTGTACTATAGCACTGCACACACATGCAAACACTTTATACAGTTCTGATAACTCAGATATCTTTGCTTAATATGAAAAATACACACTTTGTGAAAATGCAGTCGTTTCCCCTTATTTTATTCATTTTATGAAATTTGTACTTTATTTCAAACCTTTTCCATAGTAATTAAAATGTTTTATCAATATGATATATATTGGTTTATGTGAATATCATTTAAAATGTTCTGTATGCCTCATTTCATATTTTATGAAAAAGAAATAGTGCTGAGCAAGTTTTAATATCTGAAATTTGTTTCTGACCTGTTTTGCAAAGTATGCACATTATAGGGATGATTCACTCCTGTATATTCCACCAGTCCCAAGCAAGTGGCTTAAATCATTTTACTTATGCTTCCTCTAACACTATGCCCTTTAGACATGCTGCTTCTGACACCATGTCGCTCGTCTCTCTCTCTCTCCAACATAGATGACAAGCAGGCAGGGTATTTCTTTTAGATGCTTTAATACATAGAAACACATCAGGATGGATAGCAGCACCATAAAATACAAACAAACTGACTAACAGACAGACCTTACATACATGCATGCTTACATCTCAACGGTTTATTACAAAATGGCAGTCTAGTTTGCACATGTTCAGTATTTATACACTTGTGCAAGTCCTTGGATAGCTTCTTAAAGGTACATACACGCATATTGATCTACAGTAGACATGCTCATGATCAGCTGGCATACTGGCAGTATATTAACAATAAAAAATGTCAAAAAAATGGCTGAACATTTTTATCCTAGTTAATGTGAGTACATATGTATTTTTCTATGCAAGACATTTCTTTAAGTCATCTTGCTTATTGAGCAGGTCCCTTATTATGAGCCTAGTGCTTGTGTTCTTCCCCTGTCTTTTACACAGTTTGTACTGTTCCATAGTCATTGCTGGTGAGATGTCTCATTGTGCACAGGTAAAAATTGCCTTGTTTTGGGAGATATCTTCTTTGTTCAACATGGCGTGACTATGGAGTTGGTATATATAAGTTTGGGGTGGGGTTTAGAAGGGCTTGCCCCCTTACAAAATAAGTGGAAATATAAAGCTAAAGACATTTTTCTTCTGTGAATAGGAACAATTAGATTTATTTAAGAAAACAGGTATATGTGTCAGTGTTTCATTATGTGTCAATGTCAGTTTTATTTGATGCATATTCAACATTTTTATTGTTGATACTGTGCTAATATAATAATATTTTGTTGAGCATATGCACACTGACTTTTTGGTGATTAGATTATTTTTGCTAACTACATATTTACATAGCAGGCCACCTAGACCTACATTCAGTCACAGATCTCTACTCCCAGACATATTTCAGAATTCAACAAACTGCTGCTTTCTTGAAAAAAAATATTTAACAAAAAAATTAACAAACACAGAAATACACCAGAAACAAAATTCAGACAGAAAAAAAAGGCAAAAACAAAAACCAAATAAAAATTCAAACAATTAAATCAATAAAAATATTAAACACCAGAAATACTCACCACTCAGCTACATTACTAAGCTGCATAAAAAATAAAATGAAAGAAAAGAAATATAGCAAAAAGGAATCAGGACTGATACACAAATTAAATACACCGTACAGTAATAAAAGCATGAAAATCTGAAATTGATCTGTGTTAGCTTGTCATGAAGAGTGAAACATAAAAAAGATAAAAAAATAACCTTGGGGAGAAAATGAAAGCATACAGTGGATATAAAAAGTGTACACACCCCTGTTAAATTGCCAGGTTTTGTGAAATTAAAAAAATGAGACCACAATAAATCATTTCAAAACGTTTCCCACCTTTAATGTGACCTATAACCTGTACAATTCAATTGAAAAACAAACACATCTGTTAGAGGAAAATATATAAAAAATAGAAAACGTACAATACGCTGGTTGCATAAGTGTGCACACCCTTAAACTAATACTTTGTTGTGTGTGCACACCCTTAAACTATTACTTTGTTGTGTGTGCACACCCTTAAACTAATACTTTGTTGTGTGTGCACACCCTTAAACTAATACTTTGTTGTGTGTGCATACCCTTAAACTATTACTTTGTTGTGTGTGCACACCCTTAAACTAATACTTTGTTGAAGCACCTTTTGATTTCATTACAGCATTCAGTCTTCTTGGGTACACACCTGCCATCAATTAAAGAGACTCTGGTTAACCCCAAATAAAGTTCAGCTCTCCTAGTAGGATTTTCTTGACATTTACTCAGTTGCCTGCTACAGCAAAAGCCATGGTTCACAGAGAGCTTACAAAGCATCAAAGGGATCTAATTTTTGAAAGGTATAAGTCAGGAGAAGGGTACAAAAAAACTCCATAGCATTGGATATACCATGTAACAGAGTAAAGACAGTCATCAAAAAGTGGAGAAAATATGGGACAACAGTGACATTGCAAAGAACTGGACATGTCTCCAAAACTAATGAAAAGACAAGACAAAAACTTGTCAGGGAGGCTGCCAAGAGACATACAGCAACACTGAAGGAGCTGCAGGAATTTCTGGCAAGTACAAGCTGTGTACTGCATGTGACAACAATCGCCCATATTCTCCATATGTCTGGACTATTGGGTGGGGTTGCAAGACGGAAGTCTTTTCTTACACAGAAAAACATCCAGGCCCGGCTAAAATTAGCAAAACAATACATCGTCTTCCAAAAGCATGTCGGAAAATGTGTTATGCTCTGATAAGACCAAGGTTGAACTTTTCGGCCACAATTCCAAAAGGTACATTTGGCGCAAAACAACACTTCGCATCACCAAAAGAACACCATCTCCACGATGAAGCATGGTGGTGGCAGTATCATGCTTTGGGGTTGCTTTTCTTCAGCTCGAACTGGAGCTTTAGTCAAGGTGGAGGGAATTATGAACAGTTCCAAATATCAGTCAACTTTGGCCCAAAACCTTCAGGTGTCTGCTAGAAAGCTGAAGATGAAGAGGAATTTCACCTTTCAACACGACAATGACCCGAAGCATACATCCAAATCAAGAAAAGAATGGCTTTACCAGAAGAAAATTAAAGTTTTGGAATGGTCCAGCCAGAGCCCAGACCTAAATCCAATAGAAAATCTGTGGGATGATCTGAAGAGGGCTGTGCACAAGAGATGCCCTCGCAATCTGACAGGTTTGGAGTGCTTTTGCAAGGAAGAGTGGGCAAATATTGGCAAGTCAAGATGTGCCATGCTGATAGACTCCTACCCAAGAAAACTGAATGCTATAATTAAATCAAAAGGTGCTTCAACAAAGTATTAGTTTAAGGGTGTGCACACACAACAAAGTATTAGTTTAAGGGTGTGCACACATGAAACCAGCGTATTGTACGTTTTTTATTTCTTTTATTTTTCCCCTAACAGATTTGTGTGTTTTTCAATTGACTTGTACAAGGTATAGGTCACACTAAAGGGTGGAAAAGTTTTGAAATGATTTATTGTGGTCTCATTTTTTATATCACAAAAACCTGGCATTTTAACAGAGGTGTGTAAACTTTTTATATCCACTATACATCCCACAAACTGGAAAAGAAGCAGTGTAGGATGAGAGTAATTAAATAACATGTTGATTGGCGAAATGATGCAGCGATTAGCATTGTCAGCTCATAGCAGGAGGTTCTCAGGTTCGATTCTCGGCCGGGGTGCCTTCTGCATGGAGTCTGCATGTCCTCCCTGCATTTGCGTGGGTTTCTTTCAGGTGCTCCGGTTTCCTCTCACATTCCAAAGACATGTGTCTGGAGCATTTCTCCCTGGGCCTTCACTGAAAATGGGCTCTGTCCCAGTCGGACTTTCACAGTAAACAAATGCTAAATAAATATATGAAGCTAAAACAGTCCCCATAGCAGTTACTCTAGTGGCATAATGTGATTTAGCCCAGATTACAGACCAGCTGACCTGGGTTTGATTAATGGCTCAAAGGACTGATGGAATACTGTGTGTGGGGGGGGGTGTCAGAAGCATTTTCCCACACAGCAAATCCTGGTGGAGGATGGGAATGTGTGATGGGGGCATGTCCAAAGAGGGGATAGGGTAGGAATATTGACTGAGCTGTGGAGATAGCCTAGTACCAACCTATGAACCTATCAGCTCTAGGGCCTATACAAGCCTAGCCATAACAATTCCCTTGCTATTTCTTCCCACAGTATTTATTTCCCTCGACCCCTGTCTAGCAGGGCGACTGATGTGATCCCCGGGATGAATTTCCTATCTCCCATTCAATCATCAAGGTTCCTTTTGAAGATGGCCAAAGAGGTGCTCTGCTTGATATTTATGGGCAGTCTATTCCAGAGTCTGGGGATTCTCTGGGTCAGGAACCTATCCCTCCAGCATGTTTTGTTCATTGTGATGACAAGGTTTAGATCCCTGGAGTGTATGTCTCTGAGGGATTGGGATTTCTTTAAGTGTAGCATGTCCAACAGCTCTGGATTTGACATGGCCTTGTATGTTAAGCAGAAATCGCCTCTGAGTAGACGATATGCGACAAAGTATATGTGGAGTTATTTTTAGACGGTCAGCATAGGGCATCTGCTTTAGGCCTGTGATTCTTTTAGTGAGGTATTTCTGCAGCCTTTCCAGTTGTTGCAGATGTCTTGAGAGGTACATACCAAATGGGGCGTTGTATTCTATAATGGGTCTAATGAGGGATGAGTACAGTGGGACAATGACCTCCTTATTTCTGGATGAAAAGCCCTTAGTGATGAGGTGTGCCACATAAAAGGATTTCCTGACTGTTGTGGCGATGTGGTTATCGAAGGTGAAATCATTGTCCACCTATGTCCCTAAGTCTCCTGTCACACTTTCGGTGTTTAGTGTACTGCCACCTATGTGGTAATTCACGGGTACATGTTTTTTTCCCAAAGGGGATAACTGTACATTTCTTGGCACTGAGCTTGAGCCCATGGCTCTGGCACCAAGCATCTGTTTCTGATGGGGCAATATGTCAGCACACCCCACTCCATGCCCAAGCAAATGAATGGGTGGGGAAATATAAGGCAGATCATAAAGAAAAAAAAAAACAGCAGAAGCAGAAGGGCCATCTGGGAAGCCCTTTAGCCTGTTTCTGTCCCCAGCTCAATACCAAAGAATCTTAGTTCATTAAACTGTCAAAAGCTGTAAATGTCAAAATATCAAATCCAATATGTTGAATATTCAGAAGGTCAACACATGCTGATAACTCATTTGTGAGATTGTAATACAGCTTGGAGTGAGGTTTTGCCCTTCCCTCACTGTAATGTGATCTTGCAGTTGGTACATATGGTATATATAATTAGCAAGGATATGGAGGGTGTAGGGGGGCTTGCCCCTCTGCAACAATTTATGTTTATGTTTTTAGCTCAGTTTCAGTATTCAGAGCATTTGATCTTCTAGGTTCAATGTTTGAGCTAGCCACCTCATGATGTGAACCTTGGCTGTAGTTGATTATCACTGTTCAAGTGACACCACTACCCAATGTGTAAAGATGGGAAAAGGGGGTGATGGATACATGGATATATATTTTCCCTGGGTCCCCTCTGAAAATGGGCCCTGTCTAGTAGGGCTAACCTAGTTAACAAAATGTAAATAAATAATGTTAAAAGGAGACCCCAGATTCATTGATCCATATGATGGCATATGCTCTGGTCTAATGCCTGATATCCTTGGAGAGTGAAGTTAAATGGGCCCTTGAAAACTTTGCTGATAGGATGCCTGCGGGTCATGACAGAATCCATCTGAGTTGTTTAAAATCCTGCAAAATTATGCTATTATAGTGATGCTTGGAATTTGTCCATAACTTTGGAAAACACAACTGTGGTGATTGGATTGAAAAATGTCAATTTATATCCCAATACCAAAAAGGGCAATGTTAAAGAGTGCTCACACTACTGAACAGTAGCACTTGTTTTACACGCTAGCAAGATAATGCTCAAGATCCAAGAAGCTAGACTCCAACAATATATGAACTGTCAGATGTAAAAGCTGGTTTTAGAAGAGGGAGAGGAAGTAAATATGAAATTGCCAACACTCAGTAGAGGACAGGAAAAGCAAAGGAGTTCCAGAAAAAAATATTTTCTTCTGATTCCACGTCTACTCTATAGCCTTTGATTGTGTGGAGCATAACAAACCGTGGCACATTCTTAGAGAAATGGGGATACTGTGCCACCTTATTGCCTCCTGGGGAATATGAATATGAATATGAATATGAATATGAATGCATAACAAGAAGCAACAGCTGGAACTGAATATGGAATAACTGACTGGTTCACAACTGATGAGTATAACAAGGTTCATAGGTTCATAGGTTTATACTAGGCTATCTGCCCTAAGGCATTTATAAGCCTAGCCCAAATTTTGTGGCTTACGCCACCCCTTATATGAAAAAATACTGTGCGCATTAGTTTGTTGTGCCTCTGTCCAGCAGTGACACAGAGATGATTCCCGGGGTAAACCTACGATCTCCCATCCACAGGTCAAGATTTCTCTTGAACAGAGCCAGCGAGGTGCTCTGCCTCACATGGACCGGGATTTTATTCCACAGCATAGGGAGTCTCTGAGTGATAAATCTATCCCTCCAGCATGTCCTATTTATATCTGTGCTAAGGTTTAAGTCGCTTGCTCTAGTGGTTTTGGTGGATTTGGATTTTTTGAGGTGGAGCATGTCCATTAATTCCAGGTTGGACATGGCCTTGTATGTCAGGCACATGTCACCTCTGAGCAGATAGTATGCGACTGAATAGAGCTGGCGTTTCTTCAATCTGGCAGCATATGACAAATTTTGGAGTCCCTTTATCCTTTTGGTGAGGAACTTTTGGGGTCTCTCCAATTGCTGCAGATGTCGGGTGAGATACATCCCGAATGGGGCATTGTCCTCGATCATTGGTCTGATAAGTGAAGAGTACAGGGGAACAATGACCTCACTAGATCTGGATGTGAATCCCTTCATGATCAGGTGGGCAATGTAGAAGGTCTTTCTAACCACTTTAGCAACGTGAGTGTCAAAAGAAAGGCCACTGTCAACCTGGGTCCCCAGGTCCCTGATAACCTCTTCTGTGCTTATATATATATCTTGGAGGTAGATTTGGACACTCATACCCCTAACAGAGGGGTGAGGACAACAATAATATGTTGTGAAGCCAATTAGACCAGATTATATGTGTCCAGTGGACATGTGTGTGAAATGGACAGCTATGTATGGGCCAAGATTTTGGGGGGGAACATATTGCCCCTTTTTTTTTAAGGTGAGAGTGGGATGTTGGGGAGGGATAGTAGGTATATTTGGGGAGGTAGGTTGGGTAGGATGACAGACAAAACAGATAAGACAGCATACAGGGGCAGTATATGACACATGTGGGGGGTAAACACCTTGGATGGGGTGGGGTGTTTGGATGTCGGAAGCCCATGAGCCCCCAAATGGAAACAGTGGGACTGAAGTTCCCACCCATGGGCAGTCACCACTGCACCTTCATGGCCCCAAAGGTAGCTGTGCTGGGGTTTGGGTAGGAGGGGTAGACTGACATTCTAGATGTGCCACGCAGCCCTCAAGCTGGCGTAGCTGTCCTCTGAACTCCCTGCAGAGCTCGCTATGCACCAGACCCCAGACCTGATGATGGGTGACAGTTTCCTGTCCACGCCCGCTCCCAGAGGGGCCAGCCCCATACCCTGAGGTGGTTCCACCCAAAGATGGTGCAGGACCAGCAGACGAGGAGGTCCCGGGGTGGATCCCAGATATGCTGGTGCCTGGTGCCATGGCCAAATGAGGTGGGAGAGGTGGGTCCGCTGGGACCGGCCTTCCCAAACATGCTATGGTGTTTCAATTTTAAAACATATGTGGGTTAATAATAGTCAGCACATTCCAGGATTAGGTATAACAGCATGCATAGATATTCCCATTAACCCAAAACACCAGACATGGAACAGTTGCATACTAAACAGAACACATGCATATATGGAATCACAGTGGCCATTATAACAGCATGCAGGTACATTGATGGCAGCATGCCACCAATGTGAGAGTATTTCAACATGGCACATGCATAGAAACAAATTTCAATATTTATCAAACAATAGGACATATGTCCCAACAGTAGATTTAGTTGTACACATACCCATTGAGTTGCGTATTTAGATTATTGTTGCAGATATGGTGGGGGGGGAGAACGACGTCAATTAACAACTTGTATAGCCCTGTAGTTTTCAATACATTCTTAGTCAGTTATGTAATCTGTACCTTACAGGTATTTTTACACTACCCTATGGCCTTAGTTTGGACAGTGGTATGGTTGTATATAACTATATACATGAACTGTGTTTTACTTACAGTATACACCTCTTACCTGGTATACCTGTGGAGGTATTATTTGTTAACATTACCTGACTGTTTCTACGCATATTTCCAGATTCCAGGTTGATGTTATGCATATACCTCTCAATCTCTTATTGTACACACTTTGGGCAAGTCTTGACAACATGCAGGTGAAACTGGGACATATTTTGACTATTGCCCTCATAAACTTTAGTGAGTTTCTACATTGACAGGTTTGTTTTCGTATTCATTTCTCAATATTTACAGGTCTGACAGTCAGTTATATGTCATTAAATGCTGCCTAAATGTCAGAGATCATCACACTGATTTGCCAGGGGGACAGGGTAACAGGCAGTGGATATGGGCCAATTATCTGGACATTCTGGACAAATATGTACAGTTGAGGGGTATAATTCTGCATACAGATTACTACCACTCCCATTATTCGAACCATGGCTGCGTCTGCTAAAAATAAAGCAGTGTACATCACAATTGAGTGTGCTATATAGATATTGTTGTGTATCTCTTCTCTGATTTCTGTCTATAAGTCTTTTGTGGTTTTACAATCTAACCTTGTAATTACAATACTCTTATACAGGGTTTCCTAGACAGTTTTATTATGTAGCACAGTGTGGATGACAGCGATGAGTAATACCTTATTCAGAGAAACTGCAACACTAACACTGCCATACAATACCAGACTAAACAGTACCAGTCCAGGATTTCAATCTTTTATTTCTAGGCATATTTTTCATATCTGACAGACCTGTGGAGGGAATGTTTGTTAACACTATCTGAATGTTGCCACACATATTACCAGATTCCACATTATTATTATCCACATACATCTCACTCTGTTACTGCACACACTCTGGTCATAGCTTCACAACATGGGTGTGGAGATGGGACATACTTTGCATATTACTCTCATAACATTTTGGTGAGTTGCTAGAGTGACTGGTTTGTTCTTATAGATATATTTCTGACAGTTATGATGTCTGATAATCAGTTGTATGTCATTATTTGCTGCATAAACTTCTGGGATCATCCCACTGATTTGCCAGGGGGACAGGGTGACAGGCAGGAAACTTAAGCCAATTATCTGAACTTTCTGACAAAATATCTGTACAGTTGAGAGGTATGATTCTGCATACAGCTTACTACTACTCCTAGGATTTGAACCATGGCTGTGTCTGCTAAAAACACAACAGGTTACATATCAGTTGAGTGTACTATTTGGATTATGTTGTTTATCTTTTCACTGTTTTCTGTCTAAGTCTCTCTCAGTTGTACAATATGACCTTGTGATTACAACAGTCATATACAGACATTCCTACACATTTCATTTATGTAGCACAGTGTGGATAACAGTGCTTAATACAACAGTACTATTGAGAGAATGCAACACTACATTACTATATGATACTAGAGGAAACACAAGCAGTCCATGAGTTGACCTTTATTGCCAGGCTGTTACCCTTTTATTTACATACAACCTATATGCGAATCATCCTGCCATAATTGTCTGGTTTATTCAATATATCCCATGCACAATACAGGTTTTATACTGGCAATTACCTTTCTACTACTTTTAGATTTATTTCTTATGACAGTACATGCAAGATTATTACTAACCTGACTTGCAATGCAGCCTCCGCAGCCTACAGGCATGGGCTTCCTGATTCACAGCCTGCTCTGCTGCCTCTGTCAAAGACATAAGAGGAATATTTAGCCATACCTATCCAGAATATACATGAGCTGGCAATTATTAAACAGGTAGTAGAATGATACTTACACATGGCTGGGACATCACCAGTCTGCCTAGCTTCTTGGATCCCCTGAGCCAAGAATTCTCTGTTCCTCTGTTTCAGGTTGGCATAGTGATGTCTGACCTGCTCACCAGTTCGAGGGATGCCAGTGGCACTGGTGAGGTCATGGGAAAGATGATCCCAGGCTTCTAATTTATATTGGGAACCCTGGTACTGGCCCTGCAGCAGTCTCTCTTCATGGTCTTTAATGAGGAGTCTTACCATGACTTTGGACTACTGAATGCTTCAGCACTGTGCTCGGAAGCACGATCTTTATCCAACACCGACAATGGTGTCAACAGGAGGAAGCTACAACCAGTTATGAGATGTATTCCCACCTGTGGGGGTTTAAATAGGGCTGATTTCCTGCACTTTGCCGTGATTGGATAGTTTTGAAAATGCTAAGCTATGTGCAAACCTGCTTACCTAAGGTTGGCATTGCTTAAAGGGGCATACCAATTGGCAACTTTATTTAGCTGGGCTACACATTGCTTACACCTAGTAAGCAGAGGTGTGCAATGCTTAGCATTGCTTATTTTTAAATTTGCACACTATTTGCTGTTTGGCATTGATTTATCATACATTACATGCTATATGTTTGTTTGGTATTTGTGATTCATGTGTATGTACACTGTATGGGGTACTGGTGTTTATTGGAGGATTTCACCACTTTATTACAATGACACCTCACATCTGGACTTAATGCAGTAGTCCAGTTCACATATATATGTTATGTATTAGGTTATACAACATAAAACTGTTTATAGATTCCTTTCACATGTAAATGGTGATTTTGCTATAGTGAGGATCTGTTTGAGTATACTTCAGTTTTATGTACAGCTGTGATGGCTTACTGGTTAACTGCTATGACTATAGTGTACAGTGTCCTGGGTGCAAGGCCTGTTTATTTTGTTGCTGGAAAGAACAGGGGCTGTTGGCTACAAAGTGATTAAAACACTTTTAAGCAGGTGTAAGTGGGTTTGCGCGGGTTTGCACGATGGTAAGCAATGCTAACTTCCAGTTAAATATGCTTACAAAGAGTTAGCTTCAAAGTTGTTTAACTTGTGTGCGCATTGCTTACCACTGTGCAAACAGGCATAAACCCACTTACTATTGCTTAAAAGTGCTTACTCCTGCTTCCCCCCTCACTAATTTGGAAAAATGAAATGTGTTTTTTGGGAAAGTGGTAGATTTGGACACTCTATGGATTTATCATTCATTACACATTATAACTTAATTTAGTATCCCTGATCCATGTGTATGTATACTGTACTGGGCACTTGTGTTTATCTGTGAATTTTACCACATCATTACAATGACACCTCACATCTGCACTTAATGCAGTACTCCAGTTCAGAAGTATATGTTATTTAGTAGGTTATACAGCAAAGAAATATTCATAAATTGCTTTCACATGGAAAATGGAATTTACTATAGTGAGGATCGAACCGGGAATGACTGCTCACAAAACAAATGCTATGACCACTACACTATTGCAGTACTGCTTCAATTGACTGTATCTTGCTATTTATCTTCTTGTGCTATTTAAGCTACAATATGCGTAGCTTAGCAATGGGGAAACCCACGCACCTACGGTTAAATTTAATCTGATAAAAAAATTCTCTACTATTATTTTCTGTTAAGAAGGGCCAGATTACACTTATTGTTGTGGATTCCTGCATGCATCTGCACAGTTGGCAGACATCCTAGCAACCCCCCATCCCTCTCAACCTCTTCATACAAATTATCTGGACAAAGCTTGACAAACTGGGTACAATTAGGGACATATTTTAAATATTGCTCTTATAAATTAGGTAAGTTGCTAGAGTAACAGGATCTGATGGATTTGGTGCCTGAGACTCAGATATATGACATTATTTAACAGCTTCAATCCTGACATCATTCCAGGACAAATGGGATACAGGCCAACTGCATGGGCAACAAATCTGGACATTCTGCAAAGATTTGTACAGTTGGGAGGTATTCAACCTCCTATCAGCATTCTCTTTCATTGTCATTGCTGAACGGCACTTCTTGAGTGCAGAGGTGTGTGTATTGTGAAAGCTCTGCTCTCAAACACACCCCCTGCACTCGTCCATGCTCCATGTCCATTTAGGAGCAGAGGCAGCGCACCTTCATTACTATGCATGGCATGCTGCCGTACTGCTCTTAGACAGTCATTTCACACGGAAGATTAGGGATCCTGGGGATATTCTTTGATTGATATATGTATATATATATATATATATATATATATATATATATATATATATATATATTCTGGAGAAACATGAACTCATGCGGCAATTAAAGCTGAACTCTTTTAGAAAGCCTGGGCTAAACTACTACTGTTCAATTAAAAGTGCACTGGAACTTAGAAAATTGACACATTGTTTACATGACTAATTGTATTTTATTTTATATTTTTTTCTACAAATTGGTTTTAAATACCATTTTAAATAATTTGAAATTTAAGTGTATATTTTGTTTCCATCATCATACATATATATTTTTTTTATTTTTATTTTTTCTGGTTCTTTTTTTTCCACTTTATTCAAAATGATGGTAATAACAATACTAACTAATTATACAATTATATAGGTTTTTAGGGTTCTTGTACACAGACCTGAAGAAGTCTAGAAGGACGAAAGCGATCTTTGTTAACAATAGGTTATGAAAATAGAAACAGATTTTTACATGCAAAATGTATATGTATATATTTATATATAATTTTTGATCACAAAATGAACTAAAGTGGATATATTTCCAGCCATGTAGTATATTGCCTTGTATAAAATCACAGACTTAATAATTTGGTTAAATAAGATGTACCATTAAAGTACATTAGGGCTATATATTATTATGACAGCTACTAGGTAGGGCAGGACTAGCTCGAATGTCACACTGATGGGGGAAGGGATGTGAATTTAACATGTGTACCAATAACACTTTGCTTTACAGCACAATAAACCACTCCCATGCCTGATAAAAAGTGTATATATATTTAGAAAGTTTGTGAGGAAATTATTACTCTATTTTTGTTTTACTTGGATCGCTTCTCTATGTACTTAATAAAGGATTTTCGACTGGAAACAGACTGCCTGCCTTGCTTGGATTACTTTCGAATACCTAGTAATGCTGTAGAATTATATATTTTCTATTATTACTTTTTGACTTGACAAGTTTACGTTCGCTACTGCTACTTCTACTACTATTGTCTGATCTGATTAATATACAGTGATTTTCATTTATATAAATGTATGATTGCTTATGTCATAAGTGATAGTTTAATAAAGATGTTTCTTGTTTAAAAAAAGGCAGGAATTGAATAATTTATGTAATACTGCTTAAGTTATATGATATATAGCAATATATTCGAAGTATGTTGTTGTTTGTCTTTCGGCTTTTTCCCGGTAAGGGGTCGCCACAGCGAAACTCCGGTCCGCTAATGATTGGCAGTAGATTTTTACGAAACGCTGAGGTGCCAGCTCTATGCCCAACCTTCAGCGAAAGGCACGCCCATGTACACATGCATGTCTTTCGAACGCTACCCAACCGCGGGGAGGACATGCAGACTCCACACAGAAGGCACTCCCAAGCCAAGCCGAGAATATATGTGAAGTATAATGTTTGTTAATGTTAGTTTGTTAATACAGTTTAATTGCTTTTGTATGAATATAAATTTGCCTGTGTCACAAGTGACAGATAATTCAGTAAAGCTGTTTAAAATAAAAAAAAAGATCTGGTAGTTGCTTATATTCAGTCTTCTGTACAGTGGTGAGATTCATGACAGGAGCTTATATCATGAAATTTCCCACTTGTAGAGTGGAACTTATACTAATGAGGCACCAGCTAATAAATGTTCCTAAATCGCATGTTGTACTCATTGTAGCTAGGACCAAAGCTGTGCTGAAAAACTCATTCACCTATGTACACTCACATGACCACCTGCAAAGTGCACAGAAAAGGTGTGGGTGGGTCAGTGGCCTCAATGAAGACATGGGGAAAATTGGTTTAGTTTAGTTCTGCAGCTAATACAGGTGTTAAGGAATAAAAGTATTATTGCAGTTAGGCATTATGCACCTAGTAGGCATTTTCTACGCTAGTGTACACACCCTAACACCATCATGCCAGCACCTAGAGTACGTTAAGCCATGATGGTACCATGATACCATGACTGGTCATGCTAACTAGTTGACAGATGTTGCATGTCATGTGCTGAAAAAGTCAACATGTGTGACCAAATGTGGACTATCATAGTTCTCTGTAATATAGCCTGGCAAACGGCCATGGTTTCCACTGCCACTGATGTTGACTTAAGGCACTCAAGTTTCTTTAACTAGGGACATTAGAGTCCAGCAACTAGGGATGTTGCCTTAACTGCATGTAACAATGCATCCATCATTTACTGCTTTATATGGCCTGTTATCAAGGTATGAAATATTCAGTTGTTAATCCCAAATGCAATCTATCTGAACAAACTTAACCGATTCAGTTGTAAACCTGTAACTTTTAAGAGCAAAATAACAGTACTCTGTTATCTTAATACAGACAGTGCCAACTCTCCAAACCCCCTTTCATGCTCTGCTGTGCCACTCTTGGTCTGTCTCAACTGATTTCACTTCCATTCTGGACTGATAAGGTAAAGGAAGGATTAATAGCATGGACTGAATCTCCCCTACTAATTTCTCCTTCATGGACCTCCTAATAGACACCTTCAATGACCATGTGCCTATCTTTGCAGTTGGAAAGACAGACAGCATCCAAACAACACCTAATTTCTAAATGACTTGGTGTCTCTAAAATGTGTGTTCTCACTTGAGTGTCAAACATTTGCAGTGATTTTATGTCATTTATATGTAATATTTATTGTATTTATTTATTACTACTTGATCACAGGGTAGGCAGAAAATATAACAAGAATGAAGAGCTAACAATGTAAGTCCTATCTTGTATTACATGGATGAAGAAGCATGGAACTTTGAATGTGCAGGTACAGGCTGACATAGGTTCATAGGTGTATACTAAGTCAACAACCACTGGGACATTTTTAAACCTTGCCATGCATCCTAAAGCTCTGACAAGTTCTGGTACCCCTGGTAGTGTAAGCATGTAAGCAGGGCATGGGAGATGAAACAGTTACAAGCAGGGGCCTAGGAGATCAAAAGATACAAGCTGCCTGCATCCATTACAGATGTAAGGGCCAAACCAGGGGTGATCTTCTGGTTCCCATCCAGTTGTTCAAGTTACACTTGAATTGGGTTATAGAAGTCCCTGGGATACATATATATATATATATATATATATATATATATATATATATATATATATATATATATATATGGGTTCCTATCAGTTCACCGACAGTTCAGAACATCGACACTCACATCTTCGACACCAAATCATCGACTGTTCATAACATCGACGTTTCAGGTAAGCGATCTTCCCCCTTACAGGACCCATGGTAGCACTCGTTTCTCTGTTACAACGGGTAAAGTTTACGTAATTCTTTACAATTTACCCTGACAGCGTTGTCCTTACCTTCATAACAGAGAAACGAGTGCTACCATGGGTCCTGTAAGGGGGAAGATCGCTTACCTGAAACGTCGATGTTATGAACAGTCGATGATTTGGTGTCGAAGATGTGAGTGTCGATGTTCTGAACTGTCGGTAAACTGATAGGAACCCATATATATATATATATATATATATATATATATATATATATATATGTATATAAGGCAAGGTTTAAGTCTTTAGAAAGGGTAATTCTGGTGCTGTTTGTCTGGGGATATGAAGGAGTACATAGTTGTTAACAAGATATATTATCTTTGTTTAAAGTATTTTTAGTTCTCTTACTTGATTTTCTTTTAATATGTTGTTATGGTGGTTTGTATAAAGCATCTAAATAACTAGGACTTGGACTTTATGTAGTAATGGATATGAAGGCATGAAACCAAACTGAAATGCAAACATTTATTTTGTTTTTATTGTTATTCAGATAAAGGGAGACTATCTGAAGCAGCAGGTTGTTGATGCTTTTTCTACAATGCACCAGTTTTTAGACAAGGAAGAGAAATCTTTCCTAATGAAGTTGGAATCAGAACAGATAAAGAAAATGGAGCATCTAGAAAGCAACAGGTCCTACTTGCAGACAGAGGTTGCTAAACTGGAGCAAGCAATTTCAGTGGTACAAGTAAGACTGGAATGTGTCAGCCCCACAGCAATGCTTAAGGTGACTACCATATTATATTAATACTAACTCTTTAGTGGTGTGATGGTGTGTGACTTGGTGACTGAAATATGTAACTGAAAAAGTAGTCTCAGAAACATATCTAAAACCTGTTTGACCCAAGCAACTTGTCCATTTCCCATTTGGTGTGCCGTAGATTCTCTTAACTTAACATTGTTATACCCATTTTATTAGCTGCCTTTGCCATTAACTCTTGAATTTCTCTTCTCCTGGCCACTGTCAGTCTGATCGTCTAGCCTTTCTGAACCCAAATAACTTACTTATTCCCTTACCCCATCTGGGGTAACCTGCCCACATCAACCTGGAGGGTTTCTACTTTCCAGAGAAAGAATGTCTTATTAATCATCACATAGTCTCTATGCTATATCTGTTGCCAAATGGCAAGTATATAATGTTGAGGACTTTATGCCTGGTATCTGCAGTCTTCTAGAAGTTTGAGGTCCCAGTGTGTAGTGCAAGGAATCCACGATAATAATCATACCATGCGCACGGGCTTCCACATACATGCCTGTCCATACTGCTTGCTGCTACACTGCTGTACAGGGATTCATTATTTTTGAAAGCTTAGTCCCCTGCCCCCCCCCCCAAGAAGTCACTCCTAGTGTGGAAACTGCCTTGTAACTGTCTCTCTGAGATGATCAAGTATGTGTCAAACATTCATTTTTATATTCTGTGTCTAGTCATTACCAGAACTAACACTGTTACTGAAACCTACACTGTTGGTGCTGCGGTGAGATCCCTCTCAGGGCTTACTGAATACTTTTAACTAAGCTACCCCACAACATGTCTCTTTAATCACTCAGCACCCTTTCTGTGAAAACAAGTATCTTGTTTTCCCTTCAGTTGTATATCTTTGGTTTTCTTCTGATTTCTTACTTTAAATAAGGTATACCTTGGATTCTTGGACTGCGCAGACAAACTAAGAAGTTTGAATTATGCCACTAAAGCAAGACATAACATCAGGATAAAGGTAATGCTGGGTTTATCCTTTGATGCGGTAGTGGTATGGTCATGATCCTGAAGGCAGTGGCAAACTGGTCACCATCTGTGAGTAAATGTCAGCATAAGTGACTTTAACTACCCCTCTATAGACTGAGAAACTCACATTGAGGCTGGATCTGAAAGCCGTCTCTTCTGAAGTAAAAATCAACAAAGAAAATCCAGCTAAACCAGTAACACGATGGAACTATTCTAAGGCAAACTACATCCTATTAAGTGACAGCGTGTCAAAATTCAATTCTCTCCCCAACCCTGAGACCACAGCTACCAATGCAAAATTATTCACAGAATCCCTGTACAAACGTGAATGATTGCATAGAGGCTGCCATACTTACCAGAGGTAAACCCAAAACAAACACTAAAAACAAATTCCACTGGTGGAATCTTCACCTAAAAACAGTGTGTATAATGAAAGAAGAAAACTCATGGCCAAAATAGGAAGAGCAACTCAGTTAAAAATTATGGGACCCCAGACCCAGTATCACTCTTATTAACTATCTAACCACCTAAGCCTACTTTCTTCCATTCAAAGAGTCCTGGATGCCCTATCAATCCATTATTCTTTCTCTTTAAAGCATGCTAACTACTAACCTTATCATCTTGTAACTCCTTTTTACCCATAGCCGGCTTTAGGTACCAGTGAACCCTGCGGTCGCTGGGGACCCCCTGGTCCTGGGGGGGGCCCCAACCTCAGCAAGTTATCTTATCTTGATAGTTTGTAACATGTCTGTTAAACTAACAAAAGCTATACAGGAGTCTTGTATGCTTAATAAATGGGGGGGAGGGGTAATAATAACTCTTACTTATATCTCCTTCAAAAGTCAAAGATCTTTAGTTATAGTAACAGGCTTCACAATTCCATTAAATGTTTTACCACTGACATAATGCCCCTGGCTTAATTAAACCCTGCTGGTGAATATCCTCTCCACTAAAACTAACAACATAGCTAGCTGTAGGTACCTACAATACCTGTGGCTGAAGGGGGCCCCTTAATCATCCCTAACTGTGTGGGGGCCCCACAAAAGCTGCTGTTGGTTGGGGGAAAATGAGGAGAAAACATTTTATTAATGTTTGCTTGTACTGTTTAATCTGAACAGGGCTGTGATATTACCCTGTTAGGATAAAGCTGATAATAAACATGAATAAGGTTAGAACTAGAGAGAGATCAGCAACCCAGAGTGACTGATTTCAGTGAACATCATACAGTTTCAAAAGAGCTAATGCTTCTGATCTTCAGGGGTGGTGTCAAAGGAAAAAACTTCAAAGACCAATACACGTAAGGTTCAGTTAAGGCACTTTTAATTTACTTGCCGCAAGGAGACAAAAACATGCAAATACAAGGATTTGTCTAACTATTAACAGGAAGTATGTTCATTCCTATACTGTTTTACAAGACATGGCCTTCTAAGCTGACATAATCAAACACAACTTTTAGCATTGTTCTACAGCAGATGTTGCTCAGATTTTCTGCTGACATGACTAGATTTCTGAGAAACTTTTGAGAAAAACAACCTGGCCTTGGTGACCATTAATCCGTTTACAAGCCTCTATTGTACAGTGTTACTTTTCAAGGTACTCATCTAATTCAGATACAAGCAAATGCTGATTGCAGTTCATATTTTCAAACAGGCTTTGTCCTAATTATCTGTAACTTCTACAGCTGTGTATTTTCTCACAGCACAGCGGAACTTCTTGTCTAAGTTTCATACAAGTAGTATTGTTCTATTCATTATTTTCCTAACGCAAGCAGAAATCACCTGCTTCTCAGTAAATTTCCAAGGCACAAGCAAGATTTTAGCTAACAATACAAGGTCAGAAAGCAACTGCAGTTTGTACAGATTTATGCAGTATGAAATAGAATAAATGTGTTAACCCTTTTCAAGCTCTAAATGCACTAAGCATATTACTAATGCACACATTAATACATATTTTTCTGACAGGTGGTTTCTCTTTCAGGGAGATTTATAAATACTGTCAGAACACCAGATACTGTAACTCTCAATATCTTTGCTGAAGACTTCTGCTCAGTGACAAAAATAATAGCAGAATAAAGGCTCAAAATGAGGATCACATTTTAAACATTGCTCCAATTCGCTTAAAAAGTTACTAGAATAGCACATTTTGTATCAACCTACATTTTTTGGACAATAAGAAGTATAAAACTACGATGTCTGGATTTACTGACTGTCTGTAATCATAAATGATTTGCTTTTTATTCTTATATATTTTTTTATGAAGGACAGAGCAAAATTATGAGGCAAAATCAAGGAATATCTGTGAAATCAGGGACAGTGACAGGTATTCATTTACTCCTCAATGAGATAAAATGACTTACTCCTGCTGTTTGATAACTGCTAAACAGCAGTCAATGGTCTGGTGTGGCACTACCAGTGTTGCACAATGTATTGTTATTTGCTGAAATAAATACAAAACTCGTATTGCTGTGACTTATGCATGAGAGTGTGTATATAAAAATATATCACTGATTTGTATCAGTGCACACATCCAATAATGTCGAGACACACACATTTTTCTGTTGGGTATCACAAAAAAATGCAGCTAACAAGTAATTATATTTTAAAAGTAAAGCATAAAATATATCACTGAACATTAAGACACTTAGATTTTCTAGGAATCTGGTGCCATCCCCACTCCCCAGACTGTAATAATGGATAAAGAGTGGGTCCCTTATTCATCCTTGACTGTGTGGGGGCCCCACAAAAGCTGTTTCTAGTCGGGCAAAAATGAGGAGATAAGAATTATTTAATTTTCTGATTATGCTCTTTAACCTGAACAGGGCTGTAATATGACCTTGTTAGGATAAAACTGATAATGGCCTCTGCTATCAATCGCACCCACTTTCCTCACAATCACACATCAGGCATGTATACAGGTGGCTGCCTTTGGGGGTTAGGGTTGAGGAGTGAGGAGGCATGCTATGTATATGTATTGCAGCAATTACTCAAAATACATGACCGTCGCCATTTGAACCTTTGTTTTCATCCCAATCTAACACCAGAGGACTGCATAGGCAGTGACTGTCTTTTTGGGGGGATTATGGAAGCAGGCAGTATTCCAAGACAGGATCTGTGTATCCTCACAACAAACTGTCTTGTTAGTTTATTGTGAGCTCTGATTTTGTCAGCTTTGAACATTAAACCTTGGGCATAACTTATGTCTTCATCATAAGAAAAAAGTAAGATTGCAATTCTTTTTCTTCCTCATAAATATTGTTTAGGTTACTGCTGGATTAAAAGGTTGGGAAATGCTTTAAAATGCATTCTAGAGCATCTATAACCCCTATGGCTTCTGGGGGCCCTGGCTTAATTCAGTTATTTCCTAAATGGTTATTACTGTGCTGTCTTGGTCAGGAAACGTATGTTGAAAGGATGCAAAGGAAAGTAAAGCTGAACAGCAACACAGAATTTCTTTCTTTAATCATAATTTTTGTTCAAGCCATCATTGGATGAAAAAGTTGTGCAAAAAAAAAAAAACACCTAAAAGCACTTCAGAGCATATATAAAGTCCTGGCTTCTTGAAAAAGCAGAAGAGAAAAGTAAAATATGAGAAATGGGGAAAAAAAGTAATTTGCATGGTGTGGGGAACCCAAGATGGGGATAAACAAACTGGAGCACTGGAGGATGTATTTGTGTTTTTTTTGGGGGTAGCTGAAATAGTAGGCAATGCCCTAGGGCACCATTTCACCTAAGTTCGGCAGTGTACAGAGTTGTTGTAATGTATCCTTGTTACATCTAAATGACAATAACTGCCAATGTCCCTTTGTGAGAAAGGCCAACATACTGCGGTAGATAAGCTTGTTGTTATGTAAGAGCATTGTAGCTACAGGCCAGTCTGTGTGCACTACTCCTAAAAGTTTGCAGCATGAGCTAAAATGATGGCTAGGAAGTCTGGCAGTGACAGGGTGATACTTAGACAGGAAGTGCTCAGGGTCCCCCAACTTGACATTTGCTGGGGGCCCCCAAAATGCTAACACCAGCCCTGTTTTTACCCTATTCTCTCTGCTGTCATATCTTCACTCTATATTTACTATCAAACATAGAATCTTTAGCTACATCTATAGCTGAACCTTGTTCTATCTTCCTGAGATTTTATTATTGATGACTTTTGCATCTTTTAAATTTACTTACTTTCTGTCTCCTTGCTTTTTTTCCCAATAATTGAGTAATGTAGCAAGCTGTATCATTTTTATTGGCAATGCCTGTATTTAATGATTTTTGTAAATATTGTAATTATCTGGCTATAGCCACCTCTGTGCTGTAATTACCTTGTTGTATTTGTGCACTGGAGTTTTTCTCCCCGGGCCTCCACTGAAAATGGGCTCTGTTCAGCCCAGAGGACTTTCCTGGTTAACAAATGTCAATAAATAAATAAATAGTGTTCTGTTACAGAACTATACAAGAAACTAAGAGGTCTAATTAATTAAGTCCAAGAAGGTCAGCTATGAGGTCAAGATAACCTTGCAGGCTAAGGACAATAACAAGAGCTTCTTCAGCTATGTCCAGAACCTTAAAGGTAACACATAGCAGTATGATGCTGGAGGTGAATGGTGCTACCTTCACTGATTAGGGTCACATAACAATTATACTGGCTGACAAATTCACCTCAAACATAATCCCCACTCCTCCCCCCAGTTCCACCAATGAATTCTCCTCCTAACATACTACCCCCAACTATTAGCAGGAACCAAACCCTAGCAGAACTTGCTAAAGCCAAGAACACCACCTCCATGGCTCCCATCAATATCCCTGGTTGCCTTCTGTCCTTGGTTGCCTCCTGAACAGTCTAAAACATGACCTAGCAGGACCACTTGAAACACTCTTTAACTACAGCCTTGGAACAGGCTACATTCCAAGTGACTGGAGGACCAAAACTGTAATTTCCTTCACAGGGGCTGACCACCCATTGACCCAGGAATCTACAGACTCATCAGTACAACACGCCTAATATGCAAAGCCATGGAATTAATTACATGGAAATGATAAACAAGGATATTGGCAGCCTACAAACATTGGACCCATCCCAATCTGGCTTTGTTAATGGAAGGTCATACTTGAGAGGATTGCTAAGGCAACAGACAAGTGTAGAACAGTGCCTATTGCATACCTTGATCTAGCCAAGGCATTTGATACAATATCCCACTCAGGCACTATTGACAAGCTCTCTGAGCTATGCATAAATCCCTTCATAACCTGCTGGATGGCTGGCTGACAGACAGGACCAAGAAGTCAGGATCGGTGAGACCGCCTCCAGCAAAGAGACTGGTCACCGGTGGAGTACCTCACCATGCTGGGCCTGCTTCTGTTTGGCATCTACTTCTCAGAAGTCAAGGCTAATGTGCAAAGCCTCTGACTCACCAGGTTTGTAGATGACTGTAAATTGGGAGCTGTCATAGATTTCCCCCAAGACACCTTGAAAGAGGGTTTAACACAGACAAATGACAGGTCCGAACAATCAGTGCCAAAAAAGCATCATTATAATGGCTTTTGGAAACTGCCAACCCAAGTTAATCACTCCATTGATAAAATACACCTAAGACTTGACTCACTAGTAAGGTATCTAGGAAGATATGTAGACAGCACTCTGGCGTTTGATGGACACGTAACTGAGATAGTAAAACAATCATTCTATGTTACCCAGCTTATAGGTAAGAAACAGAATACAAAGGATTAGTCCAGATAAAATCACTCTGGCTAGCAGGTCTAGGAGACTCCCTGTGGGGAACACTTGTCTATCTACCTGCTTAACTGAATAAACTACTTCAAACTTCAACAAGGCATCTTTATTCCTCCCACAGGGATGGTTTCATAGAGGGAATCTCCTAGATCTGCTAGCTAAAGTGATTTTATCTAGACTAATCCTTTGTACTCTGTTTCTTGTTAGTCCTGCCACCATCTGGGTTACAGGTGGGATACCAGACTTGACTCAGACCTTCTGAATTACTTCTGTTTTCAGCTTACAGGTAAGGGAATGGCATCCAGGTCTAAGGAAGTCATAGTGGCACTCTACTTGGCCTTTATTATAACTATCATTAAATACAATGCCCTCTCTGACATGTTCTAAACAGACACTTGCAACAGTTGGAAGGCCCACAAAGGTTTCTCACCAGGTGAATTCAGGGCATGAATACCTTGTGCTATACTGATCACCTAAAAGCTCTGTCTCTGTATTCAGTCTCCTACAGCCTGCTGAGAGGGGATCTTTGCCTGGCTTTCAGGGCTTCCTCAGACCAAGACTTGATAGATCTGTTGCTGGGTCTACTATACATGATCGAAATTTCAAAAAGCCGAAACCCATATGGCGAGACCATATGTTCGAAATTTGAAATTTCAAACATGTAAAAAAAAAAAAAAAGCCTGCCTACACATTGCTAGCAGGGGGAAAGCCCCACTGCACCCCCACACTCCCTGCTATTTAAATATACCAACTCTGAGATCGCACTACAGTGCAGAAAATGGAAATTTTCCCATTCCATGCTATATAGAGCTGTCCGTTCAAAACGTTTAAACTTCAAAAAGTCGATCATATGATCTCGGCCATATGAAAGTCTGTCTTTTGGAAGTTCAATCATCTGTAGGAGACCCGTTGCACATGTGCAAAGCAAATAACATCAGAAACACTAGATCCAAAGATCTGAACTTCACTTGTGACATAAACAGCATATGCTGGAGAGACACATATGTGTCCCAAAGGATCCCCATACTATGGAATAGGTTCCCATCCATGTAAAACAGAGTTCATCCCTGACCCTATTCAAACAAAACCTTGACAATTACATGGAAAAATTGTGAATTTACCCCAGATTATCGGTAAAGTCCAACTGAGTAGGAGCCCATTTTCAGAAGAGACATGGGGAGAAAAACTCCAAAGTTATTTTATATTATTTTATTACAAACATGACCCCAATGTTCAGTAAAAGCAAATTAAATACAAATTTTATTAATTGCTTCTCAGTGAGTGTGGTAGATGTTAGCAAAACAAGAATGCAGAACATTTAGCTAGGCAAAACATTAGGAATCAGAAAGAAAAACAACTTGAATGTGTGGCAAAGAAAAACAGAAAGACAAGAAAAACAACAAGCAAATATAACAATTGTGATGCTTCTAAGTTTGGTCTAGGTGTAGTCATTCTTCAAGAGGGTAGGCTGGTAGCCTATGCATCGAGAACTCCTACCCAAACCAAGATGCAATATGCTCAGATTGAGAAAAAGCTTTTGACAATTGTCTTTGGATGTTCAAAGTTTCATGATTATATTTATGGTCAACCTATCTAGATACAAACTGACCACCAACCTCTAGTTACTATTCTGAGAAAGCCTATGCATACAGCTCCTCCCAGATTGCAACGCATGATGCTCAAATTGCAAAAGTACAATTTCAGTCTTGTTTGCACAAAAGGCAAACTTCTTTATCTTGCTGATACCTTATCCAGATCGCCCAGAAATACCATAGAACAGCATGACAATGAGCAATCTGATTTTGAGGTCATGGAGGAGAGAAATTTTTCTTCTACATGTCTTGATGAGCTTAGAACTTACACAGCTTCAGAACCAATTCTCCAGAAGCTCAATCTCTTTATCAGTCGTGGATGGCATTCGAAACAATCGTGTTTACCAGTGGAAGTACAGCAGTATTTTCCTTACAGAGATGAGATTTTGTCAGACAATGGTATCATCATGAAAGGTCCAAAAGTGATTGCTCCAAAATCCTTACAACAAGAGTACATTAAAATCTTACATCATGACCACCCAGGAACTGATTCTAATAAAAGAAGGGAAAGCTAACGTCCAATACTGTCATTACTAAGTTGAAGAGACACTTTTCTGTCCAGTTATTTCTGACAATGTTGCAAAGTTTACAAGTCAGCAGTTCAAGAAATTTGCAGAAGGCGTGGGACTTTGTTCACATTATGAGTAGTCCTGAATACCCACAGTCAAATGGCTTGGCTGAACATGCAGTTCAAAGTGCAAAACAGCTGTTAGAGAAATCCAAAAGTGACAATACCGATGTTTTTCTAAACTTGCTAAATCTCAGAAACATTCCTTGTGATAATCATCTTGGTTCACCTGCCTAGAGACTTATGTCGAGACAAACCAGAACCACATTAACAATCAGCAACAATTTATTGTGCTAAAAACAACAAAACAGTGAAACCCCCAATTGTTGAAAAAGTGTTTGTCCCAGAAGTCCTACTACGGTAAGACCAGCAAACCTCTCAGTTCATTAAAAGAAGGAGAGATAGTGAGGATACAGACGTCAAAAGGTTTTGATTGCATGAGATTTGTGAAAATTTATGTCAAGAGCAGAGATCATACATTGTGGAATCACAAGGAATGTAATTCAGACGAAATTGGAAACATTTATTACCAGTGTCCAAACCAGTGTTACAGCATCTTGTCTGTGACAGATTCTAGTTCTCAGAGTAACTTGTCCAATGTTCTGTTCCAGAGGACATTCTGTCAGCAATCCCTGTTCTTGAGAAAATCCCTGAGTGTCCTGAATCAGTACATTCCCCAGTGACTGTCCCTGTTGCTAAACCCAGTCCTAACTATTACCTGGAGGACATTTCAAACCCGACGTTTCTTCCCAATGTAATACCATAGGCACTCTAGTTATCACCCAGGATTGTATTTATTAATGACTGCCCATGTCCAGGAGGGTTGTGGGTGCTATTCTCAGTAAGAATTTATTGTGCCCCACCCACTAGTCCAGGTTCCTTTTGAACAGTGTCATAGAGGTGCTCTGCTTCACATGAATTGGCAGCCTATTCCAAAGACACAGCAGTCACTGGGAGACAAATCTGTCCCTCTAGCATGCCCTATTCAAGTCGCAGGCCATATTTAGGTCCCTGGCTCTTGTCCTGCTTGATTTATGGATGTGCAGCAAATTCATTAGGTTTGGGTCAGAGATTGCTCTGTAAGCCAGTCTTCCCTAAGAAGTCTATAGACTACTGAGTATAGTGACAGGGACTTTAATTGGTCTGTGTAAGGCATGTGCTGGAGTCCCTTGATCTTCTTAGTTAGAAACCTCTGAGGTCTCTCCAATTGCTGCAGATGCTTTGTACAGCACATGCCGAAAGAAGCATTATACTCAGTTAAGGGCCTGATTAGTGACGAGTATAGAGGGGATATAACCTTATTTGTTCTAGATGCAATGCCTTTGCTAAACAAGTGTGCTACGTAGAAAGCCTTCCGTACTATAGTAGACACACGATGGTCAAAGTTAAGGTTACAGTTTACTTCTGATCCCAGATCTCTTACCATTTCGTAGGTGCATAGGGTATTGTTGTAAATGTGATAGTGTGAGGGGACATTGTTTTTGCAGAAGGGAATGATGATGCATTTCTTTGCACTCAGTTTGAGACAGTGACTAAGACACCAGTTGTTGGCCTGCATAAGACCCTCCTGAAGTATACTGACATAATTTGGGGTTTTAATAATTGTACACAGTTTGCAGTCATCCACAAACTTGGTCAGCCACAGCCCCTTACTTTTGGCCTGAACTTCTGAGAAGTATATACCAAACAGTAGGGGGCCCAGCACTGACCCTTGTGGCATGCCACTGATGACAGGTCTGCTGGTTGATGTGGAAGCACCCCTTTGATAGTGTGTTACCTGGTTGTGAGCCAGTTGGCAACCCATTTAACAACAAAGGGGTTTACATTCAGTTTGCTAAGTTTACTGGTAATGCCTGAGTGTGGGATTGTGTCAAAGGGCTTTTTCAAGTTGAGGTATGCTGTGTACACAGATTTGCCCTCATTAATGGCCCTGGTCACATTTTCAAAGAAATCCACCAGATTTAACAAGCAGGATCTGCCCTTGACAAAGCTGAATTGGGTTGGATCCAAGGTTTAGTGGTCTCCTATGTCTTTATTTATGAGGTCCATGATGATACGTTCTGTGTCTTTAGAGATGAAACTGGTCAGACTTATGAGTCTATAATTTCCTGGATCTGTTGCTAAGCCACCTTTGTGGAGGGGAATAACTGTTGCTGTTCTCCATTCTGCAGGAACAAGGACAGTGGTTAGGTTGTGATTGAAGAGGGCACTTAATGGTGATACTAGTTCATGTTTTAGTTTGTTTAGAAGATAACCCGGGATGCTGTCTGGTCCCATACAGGCTGTGTTTTTTTGCTTTAGACAAGGCTTTAATGACCTGCTCTTTGGATATGTAGGGTGGGGGGATGTTGGGGGGGCAAGGTTTGTACTAAGTTTGTAGGGGATAAGGGAGTGAAATTTTTGTCAAATCTGTCCTCTAGCAGGTTTTCTATCTCTGTGGGATCAGTGTGGGATGGCGTTAGTCATTAGTTTGGAACATGCTTAGGTTCTACCTTTTAAGCTATGCACATAGCTGTAAAAGTCCTTATGATAATCTCTGGCTGTGATTGCTAAGTTTTTCTCAAAGTAATCCTTAGAGGATTTGACATGTCTTATTTCCCTGCTGAGGCTGAAGAGGGTGCTTTTCCATTATTGGGGCCTCACCTTAGTTTTCTTAGATAGCAATGTTTTGCATTTGTTGTAAAGTTTGTTGATGCTGGATGTCCACCAGGGTGGCTTTTTTTTACTTGGGGCTCTGGCTTTGAGTCTGTCTGGAACAGCTGAGTGTATACACTTATATAAGTGATTGTATAGAGCTTTATTGTAAGCTTTGGTATAGTTACCACTTCCAGCCATGGGTGGGGCTTGGAATGCATTTATACCCTCCCTAGGAGGGTATAGTTTGCTTTGGTGAAGTTTTTTAGTCTGATTTCAACCTTTGTGAGTTCTGGTGTTACTGCCAGTTCGATGGTGACTGATTTGTGGTCAGATTTAACTAATGAGGGTCCAACAGTTGCAGTGGTGCATCTGTTTGTCATGTTAGTGAGGACCAGCTCTAGTATGTTTGTTCCTCTTGCTAGGTTTTGAATAATTTGTTCCAGGGCATTTGAGTTAACAAAAGTCAAGGAACTTTTGCGCTACTGAGTTAGGGCTATAGTAGGTTTCCAAGTTGATGGTGGGATAATTGAAATACCCCATGACCAGTGTGTTTGACCTATTTGGATTGAATCCATTTTGATCAAGTAGGCGTTGTGAGCATCATGATCCATGGAGGAGGATCTATAACTAGCTATGTCTTGAATGGGGGTCTTACCTACAATAATCTGAACTGTCAACTTTCTAAGCCTATAAGACCAATACTTAAAAATCTATCTCTAACTCTGGGCCTTTGTTCCCAATTATTTTTGGACTTTTTCCTGATTCTGAGGTTCTCAAACAGAGATCTGAAGTTCACAGCATCTGAGGAAATTTTGACTACTACACAGGTCCAGTCAAGGAACAAATGCTATCCCCATGTGCAAGGACTCACTTTTGGACATCGCATGACATACATCATAGTGCAGTAGATGGGGAGCACTAAATCATTATAGTACAGTGCTGTGATGCTAAGGGGTTGAGATGGCACTCTTCATCCATGGCTCCAAAGCACATGAAGTGTTAACTACAATACATAACAGTCACATTATATGTATATCCTGCTCCTTGCTTGCATGGTACACATGTATATTGCCCTGTGTAGTCTCCTTATGTACCTATATACCTGTTGATATACCTATCAACCCTGTGGAAAGTCTCACTGCATTAACTTACAGCATAGGTCAGACATGCATCATACATGTAAGTCATGGTAACTGCCGGGGTGGTGCTTAGATACATTATATACAATACCCTCAACATTACACACTACTTGGCAGTTGAGAGACTGGATGCCCATCCTACTGATGTACTATGGTCCCTGTTGACCATTTGGGACCTTTCTGACAATGTGTGAGCAATCTATGGGTGGGTATTCCATGCACCCTTCCCCTTGATTCTGTGTGTTTATGACAGTTTGACTAGTCCAAATAGGTCTTCCTGTCTGGCTGGTATTGGTCCACTATCTGCTGGCTCATATAGGGATGGTACATAAGGCACTGACTGGTGTGGATGGCGGAGACGTTGCTCCAAAGCTAGCCACTAGCACATGTTGCCTGACTACAGCCGATGTTACTCTTAACATATACATACTGTTCTCCAAACGTCTTCATTGTTCATACAAGGTTTGCACCTTTGCACATTATATCTACGTTATATATTTCTGAATTGCTCTGCCATGCTTGGTGTCATTGTTTGCATAATTAATGTGCCACATTTGCGTGAAATTCCTAATTTCCATATCAATGTGTAATCATCTATATGTATGTTTCACACTATGTAGCAATGCCACCTATATATCTGAATCATCCACACCCTGTGTTCTAACACTACCTGTACTAAATCATAATGTGCATTGCTCTAAATATTTATTAATCCCAACCAGTGTTAAATAGAAAGAAATAATAAAATGAACCAACCATCTACAGCTGTAACTTAAAACAAAGGCTTATTTATTCCAATGAATAAAAACAGGTTAGCGCTTTCATGCAGTCCTCTGCAATTCATCGGACCACAAAAAAAACAGAAGTAAGTACTCTTAAATAACAGAATCACTATAGTTGACCAGTTGGCATAATGGTTAAGGTCTTTGCCTCCCATGCACAAGGTACAAGGTTCGATCCTGACCTCCGACCAATGCCTGTTTAGAGTTTGCATGTTTTCCCTGTGTCTCAGTGGGGTTCCTCCCATGTCCAAAAAAACATGCTGAGTGTTTCCATCTCAAACTCATCAATGAATGGAGCTATGGGCAGCAGCACAAACTCTACATGGTGCCCTATAGGGGAAAGAGTTGTACAGACAAACTGCTTTGGGCATCCACTGTGGTGTGCAGTATCCTCAAGATAGGAGAACACAGATCACAGACTGTGTGCTGTGCCACTCGACAGTGCAAAATATGGCTCTAGGTGATTCTGTAATGTGACTAATGTCACCAAAATGGGCATGGGTAGTTACTGGGGTGAGGACCTGGCTTACTCCAACCTACACTAGGGACCCATACTAATGGTGAGAGGGGTATATGTGCCCCTATTGGCCAGTGTGTGCCCACCATAAAGCCCATAAAGCCCAGCAGCCCTGGGTCAATAAGCTACTGGCCAGTGTCTAGTTGCCCAGACTGGGTTACCTGAGATAGCTCTGTTGAGTGAAAAGATGGACGTAAAACCAACCAACCTGCCAAACATGAACTGAGAATTGCTACGTTTAATGTAGGCGCACTGACAGGATTCAGCTTGGAAGTGGATGACATGAAGTGGATGATACGGAGGAGGCTGGACATCCTATGTAGACAAAAGACAAAAGGGAAGCGCAGCAAAGCCACTTGGCTTGGGATCCAGACTCTACTACTCAGGAGGGGGACAGGCTAGAAATGGTGTAGGAAATGTGGTGAGAGAGAGAGGCTTCAGAAGGCATTGAGGGATATCATCAGAATTAATAACAGACTCATGGCAATCAGACTCCAGTGTAATGATAGGGCAGTATTCATAATCTCAACCTATGCCCCAAGGTTGTGATTGACAGCAGTAACAGGACCTACTAGATAAAGCAGGACAACATGAAATGGTGTTGATAGTGGGTGACTAGAATGCACATATTGGGACAGACAGAACTGCCTGGGTCCACATGGGGTGGGGCAAGAAGAACAAAGAAGGAGAAACCATTCTAGACTTCTGTCTGGCAAATGGCTTAATAGAAGCCAACACATGGTTAAGAAAGAGAAACAGTTACAAGATCACATACAAGAGAAGCCAATATACAACTAAGGTAGATTTCCTCCCAGTAAGGAAGGGAAAAGGCACTAGGGTAGAACCCATGATTGCAAAGTCATTCACAGTGAAACGGTTGGCCCACAGCATAAACCACTAGTTGCCACACTCAGCTGCAGGCAGTGCTCAGAGAAGGTTCTAAGGTCAACAGAGACCAGACTGAAGACCTGGAAGTTAACTGGAGAGAAAGTACAGCAGTTCAAGGAATTACTCAGGGCTTCTAAAGCTTAAACCACCACTCTTGCTGCAGACTTATTACCTGCAGAATACCTACAAAAAGCTGCTAAAGCTATAGCCTACTCCATATCTATCCTCATCAACAGAACTATCTCCGAGGGAACCATCCCATCACTCTGGAAAATATCACATATTATCCCCCTGCACAAAGGTGGTAACTCCAATGATTTATCTAACTACAGGCCCATAGCCAAATTATACCCTCTGGCTAAAATCATGGAGAGGTGCATTCATAAGCAGCTATTAAACCACTTACTAGAAAACAACTTAATAGCTATCTGCCAACATGGCTTTAGACCATTTCACAGCACCACCTGTGCTCTCTTATCCTTCACTGACTGCATCAATAAAAATCGTAATAATGATACTCTATCCTCGGCTCTCTTTATCGATCTGTCAAAAGCTTTTGATATGGTCAACCACCAGCTACTCATAAACTTACTCAAAAACTTTTCACTAGCTCCACCTGCTATACAGTGGTTTCAATCCTACCTAAATAACAGGCAACAAGCCGTACTATGGCAGAATAGCCCGTCTTCCCACCTCCCAATTACCGTTGGAGTGCCTCAAGGCTCCATACTCGATCCTCTCCTCTTCTCTATCTTTACAAACAACCTACACTCTGTAATACCTCAAGCCACCTGTATTCAATACGCAGATGATTCCACATTAATATGCTCAGCCACTTCACCATCACAGCTACAGTCTCTTACCCAAAACGTGTTTAGCACAGTAGAGTAATGGCTCCTTGACCGATGTCTCATTCTGAACCCAAAAAAAACAAAAATGTTATTATTCACCCCCACTCGCAGAACCTCCCCACTGAACTTTAATGTTTCATCTACTAATGGTACTGTTATATCTCCTGATCCTACCACAAAACTTCTTGGGGTACTAATTGATAATAACCTTTCCTTTGAGCCCCATATTAACAACACTATAAAAACAGTAAACAAAAAACTAGGATCCCTCTATAGAATCAAACCCTTTCTGACCCCTCTAGCCCAGACCACTATTGCCCGT